>NW_028301715.1:23104807-23415288 GCF_037042655.1 Diuraphis noxia | reverse complement strand
CACATCATAGATTGTACAATGATTTTTTACACGAATTTGTAAAAATAAATAAGTCATGCTCAATTATTATAAGTATGACTTAAAATCATATAGATACTATATTTTGTACTATTTTAGAGTTTTAAACGGTCAATTAATTAAGTCACTAATCATATTTTATTTTTTTTAAATATGTATATTTAGGTTTTTATATTATATATTACAATTATATCTAGTGAGTAGGTATTGTTTGTTTAAATGTAATATCTATGTTTTTATAATTGTCTAGATTTTTCAACAGTTTAATAAAATGTCCCAATTCCTAATATTGAGACTAATTTAAAAATTTCTTAAAAAAATAATAATGTTGAATGTATATAAAATGCATTGTTAGAACATTAAAACACATTGAGAAATAAAGTTTCATCAGTTTAAAAAAAAGAAATAATTATGACCATTTTGGTAGCGTAGTTGTGGTTATGAAAAAAAAAAAATAATAAATTTAACTAACTTGTACTGTAATAACCATTGAACCAATTTCATCCAATTCAAACATACCTAATTCTACTGATGTGTAAGCCCTGTGGCAACATTGAATCCAATAAAGAGCTAGTTGTGTTCATACCGTCGTTTGAATATAAACATAAATTTAAATTTTGAAATACTATAATAATATTATAACGTAGTTCGATAAAATATTCTAACTTCTTGGTCTGTTGAACTAAAAACGGAGGTATAAATATATCAGATAATATTTGTATAATTATCTGCACAACAATGAGTTGCATTTATTTTAAAATTGAATTATGTAAATTAATAACTATTAAAACAGCATTTGATAAAATATTCTTTAGCTGAAACACTTAATAGTACTTAGTATAAAAGCCGGTATTAAAACAATTTATCAAACATTTTTAAATTTAAATTTACAACTAAATTACAGTTATTCAGGTATTGGGTGAGAATATTGTAGTTAATGATTAATAATATCGTGTTAAGAATAGAAATAAAGCATTTTAATATAATAGTCTCATATAATTAGGTATCCATTTACTTAGGTATCATAAACATTATTGTGAAATGAAAAAAATATATTGCATACAACATTGCATAATGTTAACATAAATTTCTCACAATTTATTTAAAAAGTATCTCATGTTTTAACGATATTTCGATAAATAAATTTATAGAACTTAATCAAACTAATAAATTTACAAAATTAAGTAACAAATAAGTAAATAGTTTCTCTTTTTTTTTTAATAACATTATTTTCCTTTATTTATTTACCTATGCAATGGATAATATTAATTATTTCTATTTATAACAACAAAATTTGATTATTAAATTAATAAAAACCATGGAAACCAATGCTATAATAACTTTTATATGTGACATTGGTAAAAAAAAATATTTATTTAAAATTTTATATTAACGACTATACCTATATAGATTTGAAATTTTAATTTTATCGTATGTTTTTTTTTTTTTTTTTTTTAATAAAATAAATGTATTCAGATGGATTTAAATTGCTAAAATACACAATTTAAAAAAATCTGTTTATTTTTTGACTAAAATCTTTGAACTCCTTATAAATTAGATTTAAAGTTATGATACAGCTCTCTGCGGATACTACAGTTAAAACATTAATACTATTGAATATTTATTTTAAATTGAATAAACACTGTTTACAGATGTTTATTCCTGTAAATGATTAAAACAGTTTACTGTTTTTTTTTTTCTATTGTAAATAATGTGTACACGAATTATACCTAACTATTGATAATAATTAAGTGTGATTTTAATTAAAATATATCCATAAGTAAACACTGTCTACGGATTAATTATATGGCCTTGAGTTGGTATAATTATTTTCTTCCACAACATAAATTAATTCTGGATGCAATTTGCATTTCGCAAGTTTCAACATTTCGTGAACTATTCGATTATGAAATGATTTTATTTAAGCAGTCAATCCAAGACAGATAGCGCATAACAAGTGAGAAGCGATATCAATAATGTCACGGTATACGTAAAGTTCTTATTCACTGGGCCGTAATTTCTCAATTCCCATGATCGTTTCCTCGTCGTTGAGTTACAAATACTTTTATTATTTTTTACATTAAATTTATACTTAAATCGTCTCAGCTACGCTTTAATAATATACATATCGTATATACATTTCACATTTAATTCTTAAACGCCAATATACGTACAAAGTATTTTTGTTTTACTTTGATAATATTTCTCAGCAACAACGCACAACGTTGTGTCATTACTCAAAGTCAAAACGATATGTGTGTAATAATCGGTCTTCCGAGAGCAAAACGTGTTCTTCCGGAAGAACAAAACGATTGATAACCATAATAATAATAGTTAATATTTTTTCTTGTCGGATTTTCTTAGCTATAATATTAAATTGTAAACTTTAGCTATAACAGTTTACACATAAGAATAACGAGCGCATCGGAAAAAAAAACCGCATTATTGTTAGATAAACTATATAATAATATGTCTATTTTATCGGAAAAAATAAAACGGGGTATTTTTACGGTGATGTTTAAAAAAAAATATCACATTATAATGAACTGGTTCACATATTTTAAAATTCTTCACATTTTTTTATTTAAGCAACGTATATTACCTATATTATAAACCATATAAAATTTTATTACAGGCCATATTATATCACAAGTCTCTAAATATTGATAAAAAATACTATTATTTTTGTTTTTTTATTTATTATACTTGGATTAATTTAAACTAATAATTGCATTTGCAAATTATAAATTACATCGATATTGATCGGTGTACGTTCGAATTCGATGAATATGAAATAGTGAATGACATATTTGATACAGATTCTTTGGAAACTATTGAAGGTAAATTATGAATTATAAATTTTATAAGAAAGTTATATGATTATTACAAAATTTTTAAGAAGTTTTATTTTATGTATTAAAATTGAACTTGGATTATACTATATTATAGTCAAATCAGTTTTCAAATGTTTCAGTATTTTCTAGAAAATCTGCTGTAATCACTGTTGAACATCACTGCTTTCGAATTAAAAATAAATTCACTTCTATTACCTTTTCGATTTCAATGTTACTCAGTTACTTCTCTTCTAAACATTTTTACAATCAAATTATAATATGTATTCTTTAATTTTGTTTTTTTTCCTTTAATTATTTCATCAAAACCTAGATATATTTTTTTTAACACGATCTCATATGGAAAAGGTTAATGTCATAAATTCTATTGCGTATATTGTGGTTGTATTTAACATTTTTTACTACTACTTTTTGTAGGCTTATAAGCCCGTTCTCAAAAATGCCTTATACTTTCTAAGTGGTTTTGATGGAATCACTTGATATCACTGCAGGTCGGGTATATTATTTTACTTACTTAAGCGTTAAAGTGCGTGTTGTATAATCTCTACCAGTCTATACATTTTACATATTTTATCGTTCGCGACCATAATATGAGGTAATATTAGTATAATATTTTCACATAAATCGGTGAAGAGATATTAAAGTAGAGGGTTTAGTTGCATACATTATATTTACGGTAAACGTGTACTGATGAAATTGTTCGTGGAACATTAATTTTGGTCGTAACATTTTTTTTATGAACACTTATTTGATATTTTAACTTCAGTGTTTACAAAATATTACATCAATATGAATACTATTATTAAGCTTATAAAAATTACATTTCCGATTTTATCAAAACTTACAGTGATGTGGTATCGTCACTCATAGTTTGGTATTGAATGTAAAATACATACATAACACTAAACAAAGCTTTAATTTTAATTTTGCGTTCAATATTGAAGAATAATTTGATTACTGAAATTCCAACGTATGAACGTTTTTGTTCATACATATTATACAATTTTTTTAATTTTTGTAATTTAAAGAAATAAGCATAGTCGTCTATGGCCATTGGCATAAAAGGAGTTTAAGGCTAACAATTTTTTAGGATAAAGTATTTACATAAACAAGAAGTGATTATAAAATATTTATAAGATTGATCTAAATTAAAAAGGTCATCATGTGAATTAGTATACAAATTTATAAAAGTTAATAATAGCTAATAAGTAATAATGAGTATTAATTTAACTTACTACATATTAATTTATTCATGTTATAATAGTTAAACATTATCGAATTTTCAAAAATGTTAGCGAATTGACTTTCCAAAGACTTGTTATATGATATTTAGACGTTAGTAATCAATTTGAATTTTCAAAATTTTAAATACCTACGTTATTTGAATTCAATGTTCTTTTTACTATTACTATTATTAAAAACTAAAATGATTATTCGTCATTTAAAAAAAAATATTAATGGTAATTTATTATTTATTTCAATCGATTCAAACATCTATACATATATTTACTATCACGAATGACATGTTTGACATTTCTGATATTACCTAAATTGTTTTAGATATTGACTTACTATAATCGTTGTACGCAAATCTAGCTATATAAAGTAAGAAACATTATTATTACCAAGTTTCAGACTTGGATAAAACTTTGAAAAAAGTATTTAAAATAAATTTTAGGTTTTGTTTTAAATATTAAACAAATGGTACTTTTTTTAAGAAAAATTGAAATTAGTGACAATATATTATATAATTAAATAGTTTTAAATATTATACAACTGAAGTTGTTGATACTTGATTTAAAATGAGTATTAATAATAATATATTGTATCTATAAAATTGTAAAACTGTCCAAAAAACAATTATTGTGAATAAAAAGTATTCTAAAAGTTATTCAGGGCAATTTTGGCGAAAATAATTTAAAAATATTCGAAATACTACCCAAGACTGCATAGTTGATAAAAAATTTGTTATAATTCTGATTTATGTTTCAAGAACCTTTATAATTATAGGTGCTTTACTCCATATTTCGAAATATTTTTAGATTTCATTTCCAAGGTTGATGGTTTCCAATGCTTTGTTGATGGTATTCGCATTGTACACATTAAATATTATATTGTTACTTACTTATATACAATATACATACATATTTTATATTTAAGTAATTGTTGAAACTGAATGCAAAAAAAAAAATGTTTTTAATTTCGTTATCGTGGTTGATTATGATTTTCGTCGATTTTGTTAATAGTATTCGAGTTACATATTATTATGAATATTGTAACTATAAATTATTTTATTTTTATTCAAATACTATTGCAACCGAATAAAAATACAAACATTGTTAACAATTATACAATAAATTACAAATGTCGACTACCAGCTATAATAATTTACAATTTAACAAAACAATAATTTGAATAACAGACATAATATACTGTAAAAATAATATAGCATATTGATTAAATTCTTTGGTAATAATTTTTTACACTATATAATACAATACTGTTGATATTTGACAGAATATTTAATCTGTGCACAATTTCGTTTGAATTAAAATTATACCCACAAGGTGACCTCTATGTGTATCAGAATAATAGAATAGACCCGTGTGTTCGTGTGTATGTGTGAGTGTGTGTGTACCGCACTCATTGATATCGCTTCATGGTTTTACACTGGTCGATAGAATAAGTAGAAAATTACATGTCAACTAAGTCCTAGGTGATTACTGTGTTTGAAATATAACGAAATTGAAGTTTTCATTTCTAAAACAACAATGAGACAAGCGTACGACAACATATCATCATTATTATCATTCTATATTGATATACGTGTATACTTGTGATATTAAATTCTATTTTCGAAAATATTTATTGCAATTATTTGCGAATTAAAAAATAAAAAATATATGATAAAATTCTAAAGAAAAAACGTTGATAAACTTCAATTATTTCGACTATTATACAACCTCCATAAAGGGATTCTGTCGAATATGAAATTTACTAATGTTTACAATACTTGAAATAATATAATTTATAGTTTATTAATTCATTATAATTTTAAAAATAAATAAATAAATTTAAAAGGATACAATAATAATAAATTTTCTTTTAATACATTAGGTTTAACTACTATAACTTTTTGTAGTAAAATGGAGCTTTTATATAAGGTCAGAAAATCAATATACATACTTAATAATTTATATTTAATAAAAATCGTAAGATTGTTTTTGAAATATTAAATTTATATATATATAATATGTATATTATACTGTTCTAATATATTTAATATTACACAATAGAAATGTAACGAATAATATAATAAATTGATATATATTAATTAATTCAATCCTAATTTTACGAAAATATTTTTTGTATGGTAATTTATCGAACTTATTTATGTAAAAATACTTTTGAAATACAAAGAGAAATATTTTTAATGTTATTTATGAATATCGCTAAAAATTACGTTAGTGTTTAGAAAGAACAAGTAATAAGCAATTCAATATAAATCTATAATCTCGTCTTACTTGCAAAATTAGGTTATATTTATTGTTATCTCAGACACGAAACAAAGTCTGAGTTATTCAAATAATATTTCATTGAAAGGTTTTAATATTATTTTAGCTTTACGTTTGCAAAGACGCAAGAGCACTGTTAAATTATTTTTGATTTTGGTGAGTTACTAAAATACTATTATATAAACTCCTTATTCCAGAAAGTATAATTTTCAATCAAATTTAATTTAATATATTACTAATATTGGTATTTTATTATGGTCATATCTCTTTCGTGAAATTTTTTAATATCAGTAAAAATAACTGTGATAGTTCTCTGATACTGTCTTCAAAATTTGTTTTTATTTAACACAATGCTGGCTGCTGCTTTAATGCTCAACAAATAGTACAAACGTCACTATTTAATCAAAGTCTTTAGATATATAAGCATACTCTAGTTAAAAAGTAAACCATCAACAATAATTTAAATCGTCGTATTAATTGTTTGTTTTAAATTTATTCTGTCAGTAACATTTATAGGGCCATGGTCTATTAGTGTTCATATCCATTTTCGATAAAAGGCTTAGTTTTGATTTTTTACACTGAAAGTTTGACAAGCATTGACATAAAATTGCAATCGCATTCGGAATATATTATTATTGTAATGTTATCACATTTTTGAAGCTCTCATACCATTTCAGTGTATGAATTTTTCATAAGTAGAAAAAAATTTAATTTTTAAAACTGAATAATATATTATCAACACACCGTATCCGTTAGAAATTGACTAACGCCGTCGCACGAGTTATAATGTTTTATAGAATGACATTTTTTGTTGTTTCTCCGTCTGAAAATAAAACGCGTATAGTATATACATAAACATAATATTATATCCACACAATATAATATATACCTACTAGGTAGGTACATATAATGTCTCGGAGTGAAAACCTCGGTGGTTGGTGGATTAGAGTCTATTCAAACAAGTTGAAATGACTTCGATCCGAAAATTACCGATATTTTATTCAGGGCCCTTACCTGTGGAAGCGTATACCCACATTATTATACAGTGGGTTTAAAACGCGTTGTACCCACTCGGCAAAACACGGCCGAGCACGTGGTGAGTGCCATATTCAAAATATACGCGACGACGCATATGATTTTAAGGTCTGAGGAGACACGTTTTATATATATTACCATTATATATAGTAATTTATACACATCGATCCTCGTGCGTGCGAATGTATATATCGGGTGATACATTTATCGTTTATCATTCATTATTTTAATAAGTTTAAATATTTATTGGAAAAAAAAAAAATACGTAGTTTATAGTCGTTGAAAACAACATATATTATTTTCATGTACCTATATACAGTGTGATTCATCAAGCATATGCTTACCCATTTTTTTTTTTCAATAACGCAGTCGTTCAAAATGTGATTTTTGGAATTCTTAATTAATGTACTTTAAGACCATAATATTATGTTCGAATTCTGAAGATTTTTTGTAAGTACTACTCGAGATGTGTCTTGTGAAAACATAAATTTCTTTTTTTCAAATGAGAACATCCCTTTTCGACTGTAAAAAATTACACAGTGAATAATTTTTCTGAAAATCTTGATACATCACGATCAGAATTCGAACGAATGGTTTTTGTGTTCCATAATTTTGTTTGCTAAGGAATAAAAATACGTTTCTGGCTTGCACTTCCTTCGTCTTTGGATAGCTTACGTCGAATGGATCACCCGGTATATACATATATTATTATATTATACGGTTACAACGTGCGCAAAATATAATAATAACCATATTATTATTATTATTATTATTATTACATACTTGTTTGCCCCGGTCGGAGTGGTGTATTGTACATGTGCGGAAATACATGTGCCACCGCGGTCGGAGGTTCGGAGATTATATTATATTTTTACGGTTATCGTTTTCGTTCTTTCCGTTTAATTTTCTCCCGTCGTCTGCGTCGTACGCGTAATATTTTTACGGCCGCGACTACGTCATTGCTTCGAGGCCCAATATACACTTATCATATAACGGCGTATAATATTATACAGACGATAAGCGTACAATTTAATGTGTTATACGTAAAACGGTTCGAGACGGGAAAACGACTGAGCGTTTGGCTGAAAATATTATATTATTATCAAATACTGCAACTGCGCGTACATATATATATAAACATTATCACACGCGTATAATAATAGGCGGCTGGCGAGACCAAAGACGAAAAACTACGTCAGTAAAAGCGTTTTCGTGCGATTGCTTTCGGTTCGAATCGGTGCTCACCGGAATCGATGACGTCTCGTATTTTCTCGTCTGCAGTTTCGTATACCGATATAAATACTCGACGAAAAACAATAATCATATTAATATCGTTTTCGAATACCGACGATGTTCGTTCAAGGGTCGTAGGTATCGGACGGAGCTTAATATATATTTTCTTTTCAATCGATTTCGACTCGGATGCCACTGAAACGAGTATGAGGTACGACCGCATCACTTCGATGTTTCCCGGCATCGCGTAGGGAAAAAAAATACACTCGCGATCCGAGCTGAACATCTTTCCTCGAAAATATGCTTGAAATGCGTCACGCGTCCAACTTAACCACATGGTAAACGACAATATAATATTACTATGTTAATTAAACCCGAATGTCCATGTCTATAAAGCTTTTCGGTAATCGAGCTGAGCAGATATTATACATTATATAATAATATATAATAGAATGTGCGGAGTATAATACTGGACAATCGTGGTAGGTCAATACCGGTCATATTATTGGCGATGACGATCCGTATAGGAAATTAGACGATAAATAATCGTCGGACGTGTATTCGGACCACGGACATTATAATAATCCCTCAAATCAAAAACTGACTTATGCTACCGCCGTCTTACCACCCCCACTCCGATACGCTTATACCTATAATATATATAATATAATCCACGCATGGCTATAATTACTCGTTTTATTTACTATACACTGGCTGAGAAGATTAACTAGACCGTCAGAAATAAATCTAGTCTCGCCATTTCAACGGTGTTTGCTAATCGAAGCACAATTAATATAATATTTATAGTAGCTATTTCGGTGTCCTTGGATATTTTTTCAATTCATTGAATAAACTCCGGACTGTTGGACTTTTGTGTAGGCATTCGTTTTATTCAGAATTTCAGAGGTCCAATGAGGTTATGCGAGAATAGCTGTGTCCATGCAGGACGCGTTTTCCTCGGCCGAATCAGCCCGACTGCAACCATAGCAGCCCAGAGTATAGATTATGGAGGGAAAAAAAAACGATATTTTCATCGGCGAGAAGAACATAGTTCGAGTTGTCGTTTAATTGATTTCACATAGATCGCGGTAGAACACCGTAACGAAATTCGTAGGTTAACGATGAAGTACATCGAGTCAACATTTTTAACGCGTGCGGTGCAAAACCGTCAACGAATACCACGTTTATCACGCGTGGTGGTCATGTGGCTATAGTCCACGCGTATTTTGTGGTTTGGAAATAACGAGACCACCGTCCACCACAACGGATTATTATACGCGATTCCGACGAAATGATTTTATATACATCAGTCACCCACATATAACTAGATTTCGTACGACGATAATTACGACGATTCCGTGTAAATTATTAGCGTGTACAATAATGTCGACGTTTTATGTTCTAAAAATTTACTCGTTAACACGAGTCGTTTTGAGGGCTTGAATATTATATTTTATATTTTTTTAACAAATTAAAAAAAAAATACGTAATTCGAGTAGCTCGTAGAACAGCTAAATTTAAATAAAGTTTGAAGATACCATCATCGATTATATCGTTATCTCTATGAATTTATTTACAGACAATTTTCGCTGTCGTTAATTGATTTTTTATTTTTCAATCGTAAATCACCGTATTTACTGCTGTTTTACGAATAATATAATGTCATGTTAGTTTATGTTCACAACAGTTAAAAAAACAGTTTAAAATATTTTAAAATCTCACAATCAGTTTTTATTTATATATTGTCATATAAACGATTATTTTGTATTTTAATTTCGATCAACATTGTAAATCTTTTCAACCCACGCTTGGGTTTTATAGTATAATATACAGGGTGACCCGCGAGGATTTACCCATTGCGATATCTCCTAAGGTAATAAATATATCATAAATCTGTTTTTTTTTTTTTATTATTAGACTCATATAGACAAGGGATACATGTATTTTAATTTTTAATTTAAATACATTTTTTGGTAAAAAAGTTAAAAAAAATTATTTTTAATCTTTTAATTAAAAAAAAAAGAAAAGATACCTATTTTAAAGAGTTTATTTTTCTGAATATTTTATTTTCATTAATCTCACGAGTTGTAATATTTTTTTTAGCTTATAGATAAAACAGCAAAATCTGTTTTTTTCTGGGTGACGAGTCCCATTCTACAGGTAGTAGGTATGTCCTCACGGGATATACTGTATATAAGAATTTGGTTAGTTTTTGGACATCAGTTTTATTTAAAGAAACTTTGTGATCATAGTTTTATCGTTAAGAATACTTGAACGTTTGTCCGTTGATACCGATATCGCATAATATCGATTTTGACAAAAATGTGCCAAATGTGTTTAGTAATATTTGTGGTTCGTATTAATGTTTTGTTAATATTTTTACAAAAAAAACAAAATGATTCGTGACTCAATTTTTTTCCCAAATAGTTGTAATAATTTTCGCACACCTGAACAAATTCGGACTTATGCGTGTATACTTACCGGGTATCGTCGATGGAACAGTTTTTATGCACTCGTCAGTTATGCATATTCAGGGAGTGTTATTTAAATGTATTCAAATATTTCATGAGATTTAATGAGAATGCCAAAAGTGCTTATACAACTTCTCGAAAATCGTTCGGCATTGTGTTTGTTATAACGTCGTGTTCTTTACCTCCGTCTCCCTCTCTCCTTAACTCATCCCTGTCTCCCGCTTTGATAATAATATTCAACAGGAATAGCAGAATTACTCGAGTAAAGACACTTGGGGTTTGTTAATATGCTTGTTGAATTTCAAAATTACACACTTTTGGCTGGAGCATTAGCTGTATTGTATATATTATCGTAGGCACCACTACATTTTTAAGTAAGTACAGGCTAACACGATTATAGTGACGACATGATATCATACATAATATATTGTATCCTACTACGCCATACGGCTTAAAACAATATAGTACACATTGATAAATGTACAATAATGTACCTACATAGTAACATATTTATTTTAATTGCAACATTGAATATTCTATAAATACACCTAATTTTTAGTTTTACATCATAAGCTTAATTGCTATTGACGATAATAACATCAATAAGAATAAAATATAAATTACTACATATAAAGAAAAAAAAACCTAAATGAGAGGCTCATTATACTTAATTGCAGTTTTGTAACAGATACTTTTTGAAAGTATTCGAGTAAAAATACAAATACTTATTTAGAAAATCAGTTAAATTACGTATTAGAATACTTGGCAAAAAAGTATTTAAGTACAAACATAAACACTTGCAAATACCTACTTTCAATTTTTTAATACATAATTAAATTTTTTAACCTATTAAAATAATAATTATAGTATAATTTATCAACAAAACCTGATTTTCATCGTGTAAGTTAGTTTTATAGAGGATTTTACATCATATCAGTTAGTGTAACTATCAAAATATACACACCTGATTTTTTTTGTCGAAGAATTAGTGTGATTCGGTTGAGTAGAAATACAAAAAAAAAATGTTTCATTTTTTATGCAATTAAAATCAAAAATCAAATAGAAAATAAATAAGCTTAAACAAATAAGTATTTTACGATTAGTATTTTATTTTGAATACAAATACTTTGAGAGAGTAATTTTTAAAATATTTAAAATACGTATTTGTGTACTTAAAAAAATGTTTGAATACTTTTTACATAACTTTCCAAGACTGCTTGACTGACTGTTAACAAAAGACGTGGCTCTCCTCAGAGGGTCGTCACCTAAATAATTTCTTGTTACTGGAGAGTTAGGAAGTAAGGGTCTCGTGAAAGGGTTATTCTTGGAATGCGAAAACCTATTCCGGAAAACAAGCAAGGCGAATAAATCACGACAGAAACTAAACCGTTTGAAAATATTATATCACTCATATCTCTCTCATTTTGCTCAGGGTAGATAGATTAAGCGCCATTAAGACGGGCTGCAGATAGTCATGGGGTAGGTCTGTGATTAATGTCCATAGATCGGGAAACAATTTTCACAAAAAAAGTATGCTGAACACGTTACATTTAGTTCTGGGGGACCACACCGCAGACCAGTTCTCTACAATTGAACGAGCAAAAAAAGTGTATAATATCAACGGACATATCTTTCTAACAAGGCTGAACCCCGGATGTATTCTGATAAACCTTAAAGCTCGCAACGATGACAATTCACTCAATATATATATATATATACAGGGTGTCCCACGGAGATCTGATAAATGAAATAACTTTTGTTGTAATCAATATTTAAAAAAAATGCCTTTTAAATATAATTTATAGACACTTGCGCTACATTTTTAGTATACGTTTTTTATTTTTTATTTTTTAATACTAAAAATAAAAAACTTAAAAATTGATAAAAAAATTTTCGAAGTATTCAATATAGCCAATTTGTAAAACTGATTTTTAGAAAAATGTATATGTTAAAAACACTTATTTAAGTTAAATGGCTGATTTTTTACAATTTTTTTAAATATCAATATTCTCATTAAATAAATTACGATCTAGTTTATGTTAGAAACATTATAATTTCAAAAAATATAAATTTTTTTAAATATTTTACATGAACATTTTTAAATATCATATTATGCACCTAGGTAAATTTATATTTTTTGAAATTATAAACGATTCTAACATAAACTAGATAATAATTTACTTAACGAGAATATATTGATATTTAAAAAAATTATAAAAAATCATCCATTTGACTTAAATAATTTTTTTTACCGTATACATTTTTTCTCAAAATAAGATTTAGTAATTGGCTATATTGAATGTTTTTTTATGAATTTTTAAATTTTAAATTTTCAGTATTAAAAAATAAAAAATAAAAAGTGTATACCAAAAATTATTGATTAGAACAAAAGTTATTTCATTTGTCAGGATGTCAGATCTCCCTGGGACACCCTGTATATAGGTATTGCAAATGATAATATCGGAGTTATAACGCAGTTATTTAAAAAAATATATATATAATAGAGTACTTATATGATAATGTGTAGTTAACAGCCTATATTTAGTATCATTATAATAAGCGAGTATTGAATTAATTGAAATATATTGTGAACATGTATGATGCATTACGCAGCTCTTAAAGAGGAAACACATATATGTATTATAAAACACAAAAGAATCTCGGTCACGGGCATCCCTCTTTGGGCATTTCGCGGTGTCTGAAGAGAGAGGCCGCCGCCCCCCAACCGGGCATGGCAGAAAACCAACGGGTGCCCATTCAAAATTCTGCCAAAATACCCACGTGTTTAAAACCTACAGTACCTTCCCCTACAGTTCCCCCAGGCTAATGACCTCAGTTGTCGAAGCCTTAACCCTAAAAAAAAAAAAAAACACAAAAAAACACAAAACACAAAAGCCCATTGGCAAATCGTTTATTTATTAAGTATTTCGAAACACTTATAGTTTGTTTAATACAATTAATAGCAGTGACTTGATTTCATACTAAAATCGTACGAAAAGTATGTCGGTATATTGTATGAAATGAAAATTTATTTTAATGAGACATGCATCACGACGACCATTTGTTGTTGGTATACCTGTTCAGCTGCTATTACTTACTATGGTTAGTTTCTGGTACGCAAATTAAATGCATTTAGTAGTCACCATCAAATGTCATTAACGTCAACTTGTGACTGTCATCGTGTGTGATGGCGATTGCGATGTAATGGAAGTGAGGAAATTTTACAATTCTGTCACTATTTGTCATTCGCCGCTAAATTACTTTTAATTATTTTGAAAACCAGACAAATGAAATTTCATATTATCTGGCTGATAATAATTGTTCAACATTAAATACGATTCATACTAACTATGGATACATTAAAATGAAATATAATATTAAATTTTAACAATAAAAAAATAACAATAAAATCACCGATGTTACAAGAAGTCTAAAATATGATAAATATTTTGATTTGTGATATGTGTTAAGTTTTACGTATAAAACATACACTAGGTGCATAATAAAGGTGTGTAATAACTAATAATCACATGTAGTGTTTAAAAATAGAATAATTAAATAGACTAGGTACAAATATGACGGTCAATTTTTAATGATAATATTAGTTTATATTATCCATATATTCTCAGGAACCCAGAAAAATAACAGACATAAAAATGAACTATCGTCTGGCTTACATTGCTAACGAACTCTAGAAATTCTGTATACTGATGACAAACAAACAATATATAAATATATATTTTTTTATAATTTCAAATTTCACAACGTGGTTAGCTACTCTGATAAATTCTTCAAATTTCCATTTAATAGTACTCGTTAAGTTAAAAATATAAATATATTTTTTCAGTGTCTACAAAACCAATATTTATATTCCAAGTGTTTTCATAAAAATATTTTAATGATACGAACACATAATATTATGAAACTATAATTAACGTGTATAACAACGATAACTTTGAACGGTGTGCCCGACCTATACTATTCGTATAGATAGGTATTTAGCGTTATAATTAAAACGGAAAATAGATAGGCTAGATAATATGCAGTTATCAAAATAATTCGTCGATTCATAAGAAAATATAATATTTTCTTCTTACGTCGTTGGATTAATATAGTAAAAATGAATTTATGTTATACTACGACATGACAATGGCCTGCATGGCGCGCATTTATTCTTGAATTTGTGATTTATGATCATTTAAAGAATTAAGCCAAAGATATGTCTGAATAGAAATACATAATGTGACTTTTGGATGGCATAAATCAAAAAGCCGTTCGTTGTTATTAATGTTTAAACGAATAAAGAAACGATGAAGACGTATTCGCGTACGTCTGACAAATGGGCTGTTAAAAGGAAAATTTTAACTGATGTCGTTGCGAGATTTGCGCGAATTGTATAGGACGATGTGGCTACTATAAAACCTCGGAACTGAGTGATAGGAGAGCATCAAGTCGAGATTACACACCGTAAAAACATTAAATATTACTATCGTCATATTACGGTGGTAATACGTAATTAATAAATATTATTATTTAGTTTGCACACGAGTAATGGATATGTCACGTCACGTCACAACATAATTGTTATCAAAAGAATTCATTACAATGTATGTTTTTTTTTAACGGCATATACAGTTTAAAAGGTCATAATTGATGTTGTTCGAGTAGTCGTGCGAGTGAAATATTGACCGTGACCGCTTAGTGTCAGTTACGGTTGTATATGGTTGATGGTGGATTGGGGGGGGGGGGGGGGGGGGGGTAGGGGACTAGAAACCCAATCGATCGAGTTTTTTTCAAACCTAATTATAATATTATATAAATCGTTTATTATACTTATACAGATCCATTTAAGTGGGTACACTAATTATCTAGATAAATATTAACTTTTTTTCTTCTATAGGTTTATTATGTTTTTCTGAAACCGTATGATATTTAAATTTTTTTCATCCTTATATTTATTGGTGAAACCACTATCAAATTTTGATTTTCAAATGGTAACATATTATAATAAAAATATCCTGAATTAATAAAACCATTTTTATAATGAGTTTGCGCGTTAACATTTTTATTTTTATTTGATTGGTTTGCGAGATACAGCTCCTCAAAGTATTGGTGGTTGAACGAGGTGTTATAGTCTGTAGATGCGGTATTGTTCGTGCTATTTTTCATTTGTAAAGATTGGGATCTTTAACTGATAAATTTGATACCGTTCGATCTAATAATTAACAATATTGATAACTGTTGTACTTAGTACCCGATTAATTGAAAGTCATATTACACCTATATGCCAATTTGACCATAATTTAATTAATTGTTATTTATTTTGTTACCTTGGATTCAACGACATCGAATTTATCACTAGCTCCTGGACTTTACAATTATTGAAAAAAATTAAAATACTAAAAACCACCAATACTTTGAGGAGCTGTATCTCGCAAACCAATCAACGAAAAATAAAAATTTTAACGCGTAAATTCATGAAAAAAAATGGTTTTATTAATTCATGATATTTATTTGTTACCATTTGATAATCAAAAGTTGACAGTCGTTTCACCAATAAATATAAGAATGAAAAATGTTGAGATATCATACGGTTTTATAAAAACATAAACCTAGAAGTTTTAAAATTAAAAAGTAATTATAAGTGTTTTCGTCTTAAATACATATCGTGGTCGTTTTAATCGCTAACCACGGTCGATCGATGTTTCATAAATCAATTACAAGTATACCTAGTGATTTTAATTGCTCAATAACTAGTGATTTAAGTCTGCTTTGCCAACGTCCAGTTTTATTAAGCCACGGTAAGAAAATGAAAATAAACATTTTTTCTTTGAAATCGTACGTGATCATTTGATTGGGCCGATGTTATTTGAAGGCGAACCAAGCCGGAAAATTGTACTTGGCCGCTCTCCAAAGTACGGGTTTCGGCCACAAATAGTTTTGGAAAACAAGAAAAATCACACTCAATTAGACAGAGAAATATTTCAACAAACTTGTGCTCCGGCGGTACTTCAATCGACCATTAATGCATTAGCAAGATCTTGACAAGTGATAATATTATGGGCGTCGTGCCCTTATTGAATGGTCCGCCAAAATTATTATTCACTCATCTTATTGTAACTTACCATCGCCATCGTGTTTTGAAATCAACAATATTTATTGCTTCAAAGTGAGACTCGGGCGTGTTCAAATAATTAATTATCGTACGATATAACGATATTATGTTGAGTGCCATCACGACGTTAAGGTGAATCGAATGCTTTTTTTCGTCTATAGGTTCTATAAGACGTATATATGGTATCGGAATATTTCTACGCTGGTGCGGTATATCTATATATTGCCTATTCATTACGCCGTCCAACCTTATGTTATAAATAAGCAAAACAATCGATTATATTGCTCTAGATCTAAATTATTTCAGATTACTGACTGAATTACGTATACACAACGATATTATCGTATAATAATATTGTATTATTCGGATTGGAGGCGCTTAGCTCTATCCTGTGTGAGTGTTCAAATGGTGGTGACGGAGTGACGAGGTGAGCTTGCTGCAACGCGGAAAGGATCAGCCATACAAAGCGTCTAGCCCGTTCTGGTGAATTAAACCACTACCGTGGTCGTGCCCGAATAATCGGTATAAACACGATTCTATTATACGATATGCACGCGTATGGCGTACTCATCTCATTATAATAATATAATATAATACGCAGACATTACCTCAAATATTAAGTATAAATAATAATAATATATATATATATATATGTATATCTTGTTGTGTTATAAACTATTAAATTATAATATATAATATATATATAGGTGTACGCGGTATGTGTATGTTTGACCGTTGGTGGTTAAATACTTCGGGTGACCAGTAGCCGCATACACAATGACATAATATATTATTATAATACACATAACGCGTGTATTAACAACACGGTGTGCATGGTTAGGTCAAACTAGTCGACGATACGCGTGCACGGTTTAACGTATGCATGTATATTATGACCAACTAAATGCCAGTGTAGTGTAGGTGTGCTATAATAATACAGTGGTTTCGCCAGCCGATGTTATAATTATAGGTAGAATTATTATTAACAAGTATAAAGGCTTCCACAACTGGGTCATTAACCAAGAATAATTACATTATTACAACATTAATGACACAGTTAACCGGTTAGTTTTGGTAGAATATTATAACGACAATGGTAGACATAGGTACACATTACCACCCCCCCCCCCTTCAATGAATTACATACCCAGCAAATACCTATAATTATATTATTTAACTTAATAAGTACCAGTTATATTTTGATACCAATACTGATGATGGTTCTGAAAAAGCCACATTCTGTTATATTGGCGTGTGTTTGTTGTGGATGTCTTGTTCCTCGCACCTTCTATCAATGATGTCCAGAAGAGGTGATTTAATACGCCACTCGACGTGACGAACATAGAACAATGGAAGGCAATGTGTTTTATCGTGAGCGGTTCTGTGGACTGGTAGAAAGGTTGTAAATAAACGTCGTGTTCCATTGGGTGTACATAATATATTTGCACTGATGAGGATAATGTGGCTAATTCTTGCTCGTTTGGGTAGTTAATATTGAACGGCCCGATTAGGTTTGCTTACCTCCTGAGATGAAATGCGCAATTTATTTATGTTCTCTTTGTGGTTTGTTAGTCATATTTGTCATTTCTTTGGCCGCAGTTCACAATCACATCTCGGTAGTGCATATATTTTTTTTAAGTTCAGTTACGGTTGTGGGTATATTATACGGTTGTGGGTTAAATGATCAACTCGCTTTAGCTAATGACTTGATTCTTTCATTGCCTTTAAAATCCGTTAGGGAAACAACTCACATAAATTCGTTCATTTTAGGCATCATGGTAATAATGTTATGGATTCCCTGGAAAATCTTGTTTGAATATTGAATGATTGGATGATTTCAGAGCTAAAAGTGCGTTCGGGGAGTGAATATTATTATTAAATTGTAACAGACCAACCGTCGTTATACTGACTCTGTAATCATTAATGGCTACTATCACATGACTGTACTTGAACTCAAAGTCAACAACAGTAATATATACGTAGTAATAAAGTTCTTCTGGAAAATCATTTCCGGAAATGTGCTCAAAGACTTGTAACAAAAAAAAAAATTTATAGTTCGAATAATTTAATTACTTTTTTTCTAGCTCCAGTAATATTATTTATTTTCTCCGTTAAATTGTTTATTGGTTGGAACTTGCATAAGTCGTTATTTAATCTTTGATGAATATCAAAGGTTGTACTTCAATGAAAACATTATGCAAATAATTAATTAATTTGTTAACTATTAAAATGTTGATTTAATTTTTAGACGTTTAACAGTAGTATAGTTTTTAAATGCTTATACTAGAACTTACTATAAACAAAGAATATTCAATATTTCTTTTTAAACATATGGATCTCAACAATTTTAATAAATTATTCTTCGAGAAAGATATTTTTTGTTGAGTTTTTGTAATGGACAATAATTATTAAAATACAAATTAATAATACCTCTTTAGATCGTGACAGAACACACAGATAAAATGTTCAATTAAAAAATTAAAAACTTCATTAATATCCACTTTTATACACTTCGATATTTTGTTGCTATTATTATTATTATTATTATTATTATACATTTATACCTTAATGGATACCAGTATGTGCAATCTTAATAATATTGGATTTAAGGATAAGGGTTTTAGCAGAAAGGTTCAAATGAACATAACCATTATTAATATATGTAGTAAATATATTATTATGTAAGACAATAAGACAGCTGATTATTACTGCTGCAACATATTAATTAAAAGTATGTTCTGTTAATAACTCACTGATTCACAGAAGAATAAATACCTATATAATATAATACCTACCTACATTACATAAAATATAATATGTACATAACATTTTGGGAAATTGCACATTGTTTCATTTAAAACATGAATGATTTTAAAAATTTTTAGTTTTAAAAATAAATTATAAACGCATTGTTTCATTAATAATTATAGTTGCAATCACTTAATAAGATGCCTTTTAATTATATGTTTTTAATGGTGATTTAATTGTTGAAATTCTAAAAATTGAGATAAATATCGAATTATTTTATTTATTTTTAATTTAACTTTATCAATTTAATGTTGTATTTAAAAAAAAAAATCAAATCAAATACTTGGAAACACGTGTTAAAACTTATGAACGTTTTTGCTATAAACTTTTAACGCAGAAAACTTTTCTAACATTTGTCACTACAGATAGTTGCCAAGAATGACTTCTATTCCAAAAGTATTTATTCTTCGTATATTGTTATATACCTATATGTCTGAAAATGAATCTATTTCATAGAAAATAATTGATGTGTAAGCATTGTTGTTAGATTTGTTATTGATATTTAATTTATTGGATATTTATTCGAATACAGACAAAATAGTTTACAAACTGATGTACTTAGTATGAATTTAAAATCGCCTATTAGTTAAAAACCATAATTTGGTTTTGTGGTTATTTTAGAGTAAGAATCGAACTAATATAAATTAAAACCTAACATAGAAATATAATACATTGGTATTCAAATGAATATGATAATTTAAAATTGGCTTTTATGAGGTATTATAATAATATCACATTGTTCAATTGGAAGTAAACGAATTGTTATGGTTCTAATGAAGTAGTAGAAAAATAATGAAATAAAAATTTTCTATCTTTTTTTAAACAAAAGCACTAAAGTAGTTTTTACACTTCAATGAGTTCTATATGTAATCATTACAATCTGCTTGTTTGCGTCGAAGATCAAACAAATCGCCATTAGTGTAGAATCGAATTGTATTTGTTGTACTGACTTGAATAAATACATTTCATTTATGATTTATAGATTTTTTTCTGGTTTCTGGTTAATTAATTTAGTTAAATTGGTGAATCATTACTTGTCAGTCGTCTGTTCCTGATGAAATATTTACAATATTAACTCGTACGTTATTTATACTAAAATATACAATCGTTTGAGAAATAATTGAGATTAACATAGAACTTCCAACCATACAAATACAAAGTTTTCACTTTAATTATAAATCGTGATAAATACCCAGGAAAAATCTTTTTTTTTATTGAAGATAAAAGTTTATTTACAATCTATACATACAGTGTATAATAAGTAAGTGTGGTGACTTAAAAAGAAAAAAAATAACATTTATTACAGAGAAGGAAGGCTCCCAGCAGTGCCACCTGACAAGAAGTTAGGGGTTGAGTTTATTTATTTTATTTTTTATAATTAGGGTTTTTAATTTTTTTTTTTTTTAATTAGGTATTGAGCAGATCTTTCGGCCATTGCCTTTTTAACCTTCTAGGAATGATTGAGGTAGAGGATAAACTTTTAATTATGGGGTTTGAATAAGTGCGGAGCGTTGAGTGGAATTTTGAGCAATAGGATTTGGCTAAGTCGTTTAGGGTTGGTATGTTCAGGTCTTTATGTAGATTTTTATTGGTAACATACCAAGGGGCAGAGGTTATTAGCCGTAGGCATATGGATTGGAATGCTTGGATGGTTTTAGTGTTTGATGGTTTAGCTGGCCCCCATAGTTGAATGCCGTAGAGCCAAGCCGGGTGAATTATCGATTTGTATATCATAAGTTTGTTGGTTAAAGAAAGTTTTGATTTTAATAGGGGTCTCAAAAGATGAAGTCTTGAGTTCACTGATTTGCGTTTTTGTTTAAGATGCGAGCTCCAGTTGAGGCGTTTGTCAAATATTAGCCCTAGGTATTTAACTTCTTCTGACGAAGGAATTACTTGGTTGTTAAATGTGACAGGAGGGCAAACAAATTTACGCAATGTAAAAGTCAGGAAAAATCTATAGAAAATATTATATTTCTAATTATAATATAATATAATTAACAAAATATGATTTTGTGCGAATTTATTAATTGTAATATAAATTGTTTAACTATATAATTTGTTTTAATCCAATGACTTACAAGGTGGTTATTTTTTTTTTGCTATTAAAGATCACTCGTTGGTTTTACTTAGTTTTACAATAAGGTTTATTAATTTAATTTTTATTTTGTGAAGTGTTTGAAGAAGTACTAACAATAATTCTTCTTTTAGCGACGTCATAGTTTAACATATAATCTACGTGGTTTCTATCTTCCAAAAGAAGTAATTTTTCAAAATTCACAGCAGATAGTTTCTGTTGGTCTTTCTTATGTCTGAAGAGTTGATATAATCTCAACAAGCATTGGTTAACCTTGTTCAGATCACAATAATTTTTCAAGCTCGAAGATTTATCATTGCTCTTCAATACATCATCACTAATCAGTATTCACTACTATTCTGTGTTGTGATAAGCGGAGCTAGACTTCATCCAATATCTGTATATTAAATTATTTTTTTCTTTTATTTTCATATACATAGTTGATTTGCATTAATAGATGTAGTTTCAAATAATTCTATTGGAAATATTTATATTATGAACATTAAAAAAATAAACAAAAAACAGAATTGAAATGGAATCAAATAATAATCAGTTAGTACGTGCAGGATTGTTCAAAATAACACATATTATTTTAGTCGACGGGAATTTTCCGTTTAAATTATTATTGCCATTGTATATTATAATCATTAAATGTAGTAAATTACATGATACATTTAAAACAGCTGCAACCAGGATAATAAAGTAATATGAATGGAGAGACGTTTTTTGACAAGCTGCAAAATTGCGCCGAACATAAGCCCGTACAGTAAGACCTTAATAAAGTGTTTATTTTATATTATGTAAATTTAAATGATATTTTATTATTATAAATTAGATTTTCGAATAATTTATGCTAAGATAAAATATATCTTACGGTAGTTATTATACATTGTATGATTAACATCGTCTTATGGAATTGTCAACTTTCGATTTTTCTATGGTGTCATTTCAAAGGGATTCATTGACAAAAAATATTATATATAATAAAGAACTATTAATTAATAAAAGCATGGAAATTGAGAACGTTATTTTCTCGTTTCCCAGCTCAATAAATTATGTTGAATATGTGGTGGGGCACAATCGTTTTTAGTTTTTTTTTTATGTATATTGTTTTTAATATTGAAAAAAAATATGCAGTTATTTTACTAATAAGGTTTACTAGCTTGGTGGTTCAAATTACGAAAAATGATTTAATTATTATACATTATTAGAAAATATATTACATTTATTAATTTATTAATTCATATCTCATGACATTGTACAGAGTGCGTAATATGTTACATATGCATTTTTTTTTTTAAATGCTTATGTAAATTCGTCTTGTGACTATTATATTATGTGCAGTATTTTGTTTAAAGTTAATGTAAAAAGGTAGTCATTTTTTTATGTTTATATACTGATTATAAAATTTCTGTAAGTATCAATAAAGAAATGAAATAACTTTTGATGTAATTTTTCTGTGATGCTATTCTTGTTTTTTTTTTTTTACTATTATTGTGCGCAATAACTATTTTTGGTTGAACAAAAAAAAATATATAATATAATATGTAAAGGATGGAGAGCACGAGGTAAAGCCAAAAAAAGGACAGACAAGATAAGCACGTACGCGGAAAAATTGTCTTTTATCTAAAGGATCAGCGGAGTGCAAACACTGGCCGGCATGAGTATATATATTTTTCTCGGTTCAATTTTGATAACGACAGTTTTTGCTTATGGTTTGGACTCTACCAACTATCCTCGAGGGTTATAGCTTTATGAACAGCTCTCCGTTATTCGGATTGCAAACGTCACAACTCTGGTCAGTGATCACAATAACAATAGTGCAATGTAAATCAACAATTCGTCAGAAATCATTCGCTATAATATTTTAATTTACGTGTTTATTTGAACACACAAAACATCCATGTAGGCATATTATACAGAATAAATTTATTTTTCTATTAAAAAGTACTAATTCATAATTGTATTAAAAATAGTTAACGTTAGATATTGAAATTAATATTATTAAAAAATAATATATTATATTTTTAAAAGTCATTACGTTTTTATTATTAACGATGACAACTTACAAATAATATAACATATTATAATTTTAATCTCTGATTCATTTGCAGAATTTTTAGCGGATGGTGTAATATAAAAATACAGTTTCAGAATTATTGTTGTTATAGTATTTAAAATCGAAATGAGCAGAGTGAGAGGCCAACATTTTTTTGAGGAACTATAATAGCTAAGGGTACCACTAAGCAAATGTTTTATTATGTTGCAACGAAGTACCTGCTATAAAAATAATTATGCAAACGAATATGAAATTAAAAATGTATGTTGTAATTTAAAAATAATAAAAGGCTTTGTAAAAACGTTGTTTTGTAAAGGCGGTGATCGTTCTGCGATAAAAACCAAATAACGAACATAAATATAAACATGCGTGTTGTCTAGATTTTTATTACCTAATATTATGCTGAGCGCCGACACTGACTTTTCTTTTATTATTTTCGAAATTGAAAAATGAACATCAACGTAAAAAATAAAATGAAAATAACAATATGCGCTAATTAGGTTGCACGATTAAAACGGTCGTCAACTGTTAATATTGAATGATCGACGATAGGATGAGGACAATGCAATAGTGTTCAGGAGCCATCAGCTATAATAATAATGTTGTCGTACGTTTACTCGAACTATTGAAAAAATAAAACGTTGCTCGACAATTTAATGGAACGACTCTGCGCAGGCATCCGACTTACGCGTTATATTATTGTACGATATTTATCAGGCAGGATGTATACGCGACAACGGTGTAGGTATATATAATAATAACGAGTGAGTTAATTGATTTCATGTGCGTAATCGACCGAGACAACGTCACACGGATACGCACGAACGGATGATCACGGACGCGTCGTCGAACACGTTTCCTCCGAAGGTGTTTATCGATATTGTTTTACTTTTTTTCCGCCAACACAATTATCATTAGTGCAGCTCCGAAAAACAAACGAAAATAATCGGTTTTGGCTAAGGAATTGAACTTTAGGATGTCGTCTCAAACGTCTGGTAAAACGTTCAAACGTTTTTGCACAATTAATTGTTTTTTGGGAGCTGTTCATAAGCTGCAGCTGATGTGTAAAATAAATAAATATTATATTATGACGTGTTCGCCGCACACGCCAAAGCCAGCCGGGCGACATTTTATCGATGGTTGTGATCAGCTGCTGCCTGCTGTTCAATGTAAACAGTTTTAGCTGAAGATTTTATTTAGTCTCAGGTGGGGGAGGTCGTATAATGTCCACGATGAGCGGCTGATCCGAGTCCGCAAATTTTGGATAATGATATAATTAATATAAATATAGATAATACAGCTAGTCAGAGGCGTACGCAGATGGTTCTACTAGAGTTCTAAACTCCCTCCCCGCGCCCACTGAAATTTTTTCATCCTAAATAAAATCTCATTAACCTCCATGATCAATTAAAACAGATTAGATTAATTGTTACTTTGTTTGTCATTTTTAATAGTTATAAAATAAATTGTAAAAGAGCAATAAAATCGATAACCTGCTGCATAATTTCAACTTTATTTCGGCTTATCATTGATTATCACGTGTATTATGACATGAAGAACCTCTGTAGACGGTCAGTTTAAATTCTCGAAACTTAAGCTAAAATGTCTACTAAATTCCAGACTAATTCTATGATTTGTTTTAATTAAGCAAAAAATAATCTACTGTTCTGCTTAATATTACATTCATAATATTACGTGCAACGGTGTGATGTGTTTAATAGTATTATATACTAGTGTTAGTGTAGTGGTGTGGCGTATACAAATATTCCTCTATATGATAAAAATAATATTCTCGGACGTAAACAATGACGTAATATATTACTTCTCTTGTCTTGCCCCGAGTCTGGTTAGCTTCGCAAAACCACCTGACCACCCGTTTAAGGCCGTAAATTGTACATCACTAGAACACTGCACCAGACGAGTTTGAATCGAGTTAAGAGGATGTAACCGTAACGTCTTTTACACGCACTCGTTATTATTATTATTGTTGCAAAACCTTTTTACGAAACACAAAATCTATAGCCAGATCGTTAAAATCAGATAAATAAACCATCATAATAACACAAAAGTTACCTGCAAGGCGAAGTATATTATTATTACCTATAGTCGATTCGTTACCGAGGCGTCTAACAAATCAAAATATGGTGTTGGATAGGAACAGAGTGGCAATTTATTGGTACCTATAGGTAATTGGTGTAACATATAAGTCATGTTCTTGCTTCAGTTCTAACGGTATATATAGATAAAAGCGTTTTTTTTTTTCAAAACTAGAAATACAAAAAGAGTTGTTTCGCCGTATACTTGTATAATATATGATAATCAGGGATTGTCTTTTTTTTGCCTATTTTCTTTAAGCTGACGGCGCTCACCTACGGACGGTACAACAGTGTATTCACATATAGGTAATATACATGTTCATATGTACGTTCAATATCAACTCCTAAGCCCTATATATATATATATTTAGCTATATACCGATAGACTTGATTACACTGTGTGTCGTAATATTTGTTTAAGAGTGAATTATGTCAAGTACTAATTTTGACTTGAACATAATCAAAATCCGTTTTTTAATAATTTTATCAAACTAAACTTGGTTATATAAAATAAAACTTTCCACACACTTGTAATATACTCGTGCACGTGTAAACACACCCACACCCACACACACACACACACACACACACACACACACACACACACACACACACACACACACACACACACACACACACACACACACACACACACACACACACACACACACACACACACACACAGTACAGCATATAATTGTCAAATAAACTCCTGAAAAAAAAGAGAAACAAATAATTTGTGTTATTGTTACCAAAAACCATGAGATAGAAAACCCTATTTGCTAATATGGACTTCATGTAAAACATGGTTGACATAGTTTTTTTTTTTAGACACTCTTATTTTGTCAACTTATGTGTCGAAATTCGGTAGTGAACCTTTGCATGATCACATGCAACGTACAATTTTTTTTTTGTTTTTCTAAACGTAACAACCAGTTTTGAATTTGAATAATGTTTCATGATTATTTAATCATAATGTCATTATGAAATCGGCGCTGTGAACGCATATATTTGTAATATGTGACATGTGACTCAAATAAGCCACGTCTTAGTTATGTAGAACGAGAGAGAAACGGGTGAGTACACCTGCGGTGTCTTGATATTTCGTTCAATGGAAACAATTTTAGTCAGAAATAATATTAAGTAGGCACACTGTTGTTGCGGCAATAGTGTGGAGCTTACTACAATGTCCCCCACTAATAAATTGCATCAGCATAATATTATATACGTTCGCGTCAAATAACTTTATTCATATCAGTTCGACACTGCATCAGTTTAACTGATAAACCGTTCGAAATAATCCCAGTGGTGATCCAAACAATAATAACCGCAGGTATCTATAGTGCCTGTGTGTCAAGTACTCATATCGTACACGAAATAAGATAAAACATAATATTATTATCGATCGGATACGACATCCATTGTCCGTCCGGAAGTGTCTATCATAATCTATATTATGATATTATTAAAAAAAAAAAAAAAACTCTGGTTAGGTTGATATCACGTGTTAATTATACTATAATAATATATCAGATACAACGAATGATGTTCTCAACGATTTTTCGAGGTTTTAATAAACTTTTTCAAATGATAGAAAGGTATAAATTCCGCTGCCTATAGACTTTTATTTCCACCTAGTTTGGTACTTATATAGGTATCCGATAATAGATATTAGGTTGAGTAGTCTTGTTATTCGATGACCAAATACATCTCTTATTCCGTGAATTCCTTCCATAATGCACCTATATATTGATGTTATTAATTTTAATTTGATTTGACATTCTATGTACGAGTGGGTTTTTTTTCGGAAATCAATATACGAGTAGCAATATCTACTATCGTGGCACTCGTCTTTGAACTTGCAGACTACTTTAAATTATTTTTTACAACCGTCGGAAAACCGACGACCATAATTTCAGTTTATTGGATTTAGAAAATGAGACAATCGCAGCAAAAGCTACAATGATATATTATTGTAACAATTTATATAAATATTTAAAATATAATATACGTGTGTAGAACAAAAAATAAAAATGTTCGTCTCAAATGAATAACGTTTCCTTGCATAGGTACTGTTTTTTTAATAACAAAAGTTAACACCGTTATATTTCATCGGCAGCGTAACCTACGTTTATAACGCGTCTGCACTAAGGGTATTCGGAACGTTAAAAAAAGCCACTGAACTTTCGTGCATTTTACGAGCATAAAGAGTTCCTGCGAAAACAAAGTTTATTTATTCTTATTTCATAAGCAAATGTTTTATGGTACCATAAATAATTACGAAGCGCGACTTTTCACCGGACACGGACTTCTTCTTCCACTGCATGGAACCAAACTGCAATAAAACACTCTTGCAGGATTACAATCTAGACCTAAACCTTGATGTCCTGAGGGTTCCAGCGTTTTATATAATCCAGAGATGGGCGAAATCTACTCTCCCGGTTGTATAGTGTAGACGAATCGTGATTCCAGGTCGACGAACAAGATGATTTCATCCCCCTTTGGGAAACCGTTGCGCGTTTTCCTATAAAAACAAAAGATATATACGCGAACTTCATAAAAATCTATTTTTATCATATTTTCCTATGCGTGACCGAGTTGCTGTGCATTTGAACTGCAGCTGTCTTCCTTGTTATTGTTTTTAATCATAAATACAATTTATATTTATGTATAATGGTATATGGATTGTTCTATACAACAAACATTTTCGGAAATGGACGATAAGAACGATATATAAAAATAAAATATACATATAATTCAATACTGTATTATAGTCGTATATAATATTAAAGGTCTGATGCGTATACTACTTGATTGAGTTATTTTTTTTTTTAAATCTCAACATCTTACTATAATATATTGACCAAATTATGTGCAATCAATAATATAATATCATACGTTTTTCATTTCTATAATAATATTATTTATAATCGTTATTGGTTGTATAAATAATAAATTTATTTATTTTTTTATTGAACTTAAAAACATCAACAGCAAAGTTTATTATTTTTGGCTTAGTAAATAATGAGTGATCTCTAGAACTAAAGTTATACAATTAATATGGTGTTAATTTTGTGTGATTTCCTCTTACATTAATATTATCGTTATCGTTAGCAGAATTGTATAAGTCGGTTTTTCTTTGGACATTTTAAAATTGTATTTAGTTTTTGCGTACTATTATGTGAAAATTGGTGCATCGTATTTTCTCCTCAAGTTATATTTATTCTTATTTATTTTTAAAGAGTGGAGAATGGAGATACTGCTATTCTCGCATTATTGATTTCAATTTTAAAGTAAATTATATATTATTACACAATTTTATTGTTCGGTAATAACAGATAGATTAATGCGAAATTTTTAACGTAACGAAATTTTTACAAATGATTTTAAAACGTTCAATCGTAATAGAGAAGAATTAATTTGATTACTTTTTTTGTCGTGTGTTTATGTACAAAAAAAAACTCTAATTAAATATGTTTAACAAAATACATTATATTTTACTATATAGGTACTATTAATATTTATTGAAACAATAACTATACGGCTAAACCTGTACAGTTTACCCAGCGAGTATAATATTTTGCAAAAAATAAAAAACAACAAATACTCGAATGCTATAGTTACGAACGCGTATGTGTGTTTATTATTTGTTCATCTGTTAAAAATAATTGGATTTTTGAAGTTGGTGAAGTGGGAATGCAACGCGCAATGTAGGAGATTGCGATAAAATGGCAGTGGAGTCTGCAGAGAAATTACACCGTCAATCGGTCATCGTCTAAACATGTCGATAAGTAAATCCTACACACTATCCTATTTAACGGTATTACTTCCGTAACAGAGAAATTCTATACGTAATCCTACAGGCTGCTGGTCCTTTATAAAACACACCCATACACTCTCACCCTGCACAGTCACCACCGACCCCGCCCGAACGGAGCTTTTGCTCCAATACCTACTTTCTTCGTTGTCAATAAATGCTTATCAGTAGTACAAATACGTTGGCTTGCCGCTTGCACGTACCGGATACCTACTTTAAAAGAAAACGTCTCAAACGACATTTTAACCAGTTGATGCTTTTTCCTTATATTGTAAAATCGAGTAATACCTATATTTTTTTTCGTGCAGTCATAATAATAACATTAGCAAATTTGCAGCAATGACTTGCATACACTGACGAGATTTTTGGTCCAAGTTCATGATAGAAAAATGATTTATTTTATTGATTCTATTAAGTTATTCTATTTATTAATTTTGTTTTAATTCTTTCTTTTTGATTTTCCAAGTATTTTCCAACTTTCAATACAAAAATTCAAGTGTAGTCGCATACCCTATATTTTACATATTATTATCTACGGCGTTTGCGCGTGGCGTATTGAGTTATATGGACTTTATGAATAATTCGAATGGTGAAAAAACCATTATGTTATAAATCACTATACTGTGTAGGTTATATTTAAGTCAGCTGAATAACATTTTACTTTTTAAAAAGCTCTTTTCGTATATCGAGCTTAATAAATTCGTTTATTTTGTTTTGTTAATCATTTCTCCCCTCCCTCTCCCCATCACCAGCAACAGTAAATAATGTATACTACTATATATTATTATTATTATAATATATTATGCTATGCTCCTCATCCCTACCCTACCGCACATATTTATGTTACACTAGCGATAACGGTGTTTACCGTTCCATCGTTTTCCGCAGTAAATACGTTATAAAACATTTACACGCCTGCGCGTTTCTGAGTGTAATTATTGTCGAATAACTAATAAATATTAAATACTTAATGCTTTGGAGTGAAAATTAAAACTTCTCGTACAAAGATAAGAAACAATACAGATTATCATTGTCATTTTGACGTGGGTACCTACTGCATGAAGGCGTATATTATTTCCACTTAAAAAGTTTTTAGTTTGTTTAATGTCTATATCGAATTATTTCATTCTTTTAAAACTATATCATTCAATATAAATTTATCAGAACAATAAGACGCGCAGTCACTACTTTGTAATTAAAATAACTTCAAGTATTTCGAGGATAGTACTATTATATTATTAAGCACCCGAAGGCTAAAATTACATCACTTTTATAATACAATGCATTTTTAAAGTATGAATAATGATTACAATACAGATTACCATGTTGTTATAATTATATGTAATATTTTGCGCATCAATAAAAGTAAACGGTTGTTGTATTATTATTGTACAACTGTTTAACTAAAAATAATTTAACTTCTTATGGGACCATCCGTGATAGTCTGTCGTAATCGTATAGTTAAATTAATATAAAGTTTTCAACACTTGTATATTATAAACTTTAAACAGTGAATGTGCAATTTGAAAACTGTATTACATTTTATTTACACGATTTCTTAATTTATAATGAACTCGAAATCGACCGTTATTAAAATAAAATCACTATATTATTCCTGTTGCTCGAAAATGACGAATTCGTTATCAACGATTCCTGCCACAGTGTTTAAATGGCAATTTTAAACTATAATAGTATTATAAATAGTATTTTTGAAAATCTAAAAACAACTTTATCAGCTATGGTATATTATTGCTATGGGAATATTAATAATATTATTGTCTTTATACCATATTTTTGGTGTAATGTCATTCATGTTAAAATTCCATCGTGTGCATATGCCGTGTCGGAAATACGAGTTACATAATTGGAATATACGTTCAAAAGACAGTGTTATCCTTTCATTTTCATTACCAACATAATATATATATATACATATACATATGTATTAATTTATTATATAATATTATTATATTACTTAACATATATATAATGTATTAAAATAAACCTTAAACGGCTTAAACCTTTGGTATAATATCAGACATCCGACAGTCAGATATATTACTGTACGTGTGTTTACGGTACGATTTTTTTTGTTATTGATCAAACCAGATATTTGGTGTTGCCGCAAAGCTGGTGAATGGGAGAACGCACGAATCGTGCGAATATCGCTGCCTATGTTTCGTATATGCCATAAAAATACGCGTGTGTTATAATTGAGTTCTCTTTGCGAGAAACTGCACGTCAAAAACACAAACCTTCCATGGATTTCGTAGGTTATATAAATATATTATTATTTATTGAGTAGTATAAAAAAAAATGTTTCTTTTCCACCAAAGGCCGGACGTGTGTTAAAAGAAAAAAAATTTGAACATATTGATAGCGGCAAAACAAAAAACATGCTTTGAAGGATTTTAATTGAAAACATTGATCTCCACCCACGTCATTGCCAGATGTACCGTTGTTTTAAAATCAAAGACATAATTTTAATCAGCATGTGAGTCTTAATTATGTCTTTACAAATTTATAAAGATCGGATAATATTATTAACATTGCGAAATCATGAGGTCAGTCATCGATAAGTATAATATCTCAAAATATAATACACTGTTCAGCAGAGCAATTTGTAATATTTTATAAGTTAATATGAAAATTAATGAAATATTTCTCTACGTTAGGTAAATCTTGAAATTTGTTTTGTTTTAAACAAAATTTATGATTAAAAAAACCGATATTGTTATAATTTCGATTAAGAATCATAACGTTCAATATATAGGACCATTTTTTTGCTATTATAATATCAGTCACCTTAGTTTGCTGCAAAACAAAATTTGGTTGAACAAAAGACTAAAAATAACTTGTTAAACCCGATATTATATGATTATACTTGCAAAGTTGCAAAATAAAAATTATTAATAATTCATACAATTATTTATTTTGTTGAGTAAATGTACAATAATTAACACTATTGTACTAATCTATCATAATTGTAGTATACTTGACTAGAATAGTAGTTACTTTTTTGTCATTATAGTACTTATTACTAATAAATATTATCACGTAGATATAGCCTATTGGTTTTAACACTTTAGTTAATAATGATTATTTTTTAATGTTAATTAAATAGTTCATCTTATGTTTATAGAATTGCCAACCACCAATAGAAATCAAATTATCGTTACAAATAAAATATACTACCTAATTATAAAACTAATTTTATATTTTCCAATCACTCTGTATTCTGTAGGACACGCTGTAGAAATCAGTCAATATTTTTAATAAAAATATTATTAATGATGTCAAATTTGTTATACTATAGTATACTAAGTATTAAAACATAGAATACGTCAACATGGTATATTATTGTTATCGACGATCAACGATGAAGTCATTTCTGGGAAAAAATAAACACCAGCACTAAAAATAAACCAAAATTAAAAATAATTATATCCTTATTTGAGATAATACCTGATCGATCGCCTATAAATTATTTCAAAAGGTTACCTCAACACTAAGTCAAAATTATGAATTATCAAATTGTACACTAATTTTTCGACGGGTAGTCTCTATACTTCGGCGATCAGGGCAATGTCATAGATGTTAGTTACTCGTTTAATATTCTATTTAAATCAATATTAAATAAATTGTATATTATTTTACTGCCATAAAATTTAAAAAATAATAAATCTGTAAATGATCATGTTTATTTAGAACATTTGGGTTATTGATAACTTTTTAAACTGTGCGTCTAAATGCTTATTAGTTTGGCTTAAATGATTGGCCTGATTGGGTATTGATAACTAAAACCTATGTATAACAACATTTTGATTTTAAAAAAATCGATTTACAACCTTTTGATTCTTAGCCCAAGATATCATAGAATACCCTATTTTTTTTTACTCAAAATATAATATATACCTATATATATATATATAATATATATGTATAGTTTAAAAGTGATGTTAAGTGTCTCTAGGCGACAATACAACATATTGAACATTGGTATACTTATCATACAATTTCGATGCAGCCTTGCTCTTTTTGTTTATTTCTCCGTTATATAGAACTACTATTGGATCTATTTCTTGTAAGAAGGATTATATTTTTTACTTTTTATTTTTTCATCTTTTTTATTAAATAAAGTCTTACTGACGTATGTCATCAACTTAGTGTTGAATAGAAACATTTTTTTTTACATTTCAAAACAATTAGTAATCATTAGAAAAATTATTAGTAAAAAAGATACAATCGGCTACGTTTTGAAGTATTTACAAATCAAAATAAAATAAAAATTAATAATCATATTTATAACAACAGGTCGTGTGGGCGTCGACGTTTGAGTCGGCGTACAGGTTGATCACTTAGACTATAAAATTTCGCACCGTGAGCAGGATTGATGTGTTCGTTGATATTTTGTAAAATTATACATCAATTGAAAATAATTTAATTAGTTAAAATGTACCTACGAATGATGTGGAAATAGTTTTTAGTACCTAGTATAACGGAACCAAATTTCTATAACTGCTAAATGTAGATTTAAGTGACTGAGAATAAAGTTATTTTCGAACATTAGTTTTATTTTCAACGAAAAAATTGTGATTTAATTTAAATAGATTATACATATCGGTCTCGGTTTACATCGGCACCTCTTTTCAGGTGTAATGGAAATTAATAAAAATGCATTATGAACTGAATATTTAATAGAATTTATGCATAAATAATGTACGTACTTTATTTAAGTTATTATATCTGTTCTTACTGTCCATGTATTTTTTCATTTAAAATTAAATCTCTTTTTGAAAATTGTTCGTTACTTTTGTGATTCTCTGCTCTGAGTATTGTATTTAAATTATCTATGACTTCTGAGATTAAAATTGTATGGTAGACAACTATATGCCGATTTATACGTGAAGATAAGATGAAATTCCTTCATTTAAATGTACATCTGTATTAAAGTCATGAATTTGTTTTTATTAATTTTTTGGACACACGTTCGTAGAGTTTTTTTCTCAACAAATACCATTAAATTATGTATAGCATAATGACTTTTAAGTTTTAAATTTACCGATGATTTAGTACATACATATATGTATATATTTATAGCACATAAACTGATTACGTAATTCACCTGTTTCAGATGTTTTAAATTGGTCTCCGAAGACTGTGGCTCTACAAGGTAAGACATTAATGAATACCATTATAATACCAATGAATACTATAAACAAGTCGATATTTACGTACCACAGTTGACATATTAAAAACAAGTGTCTGGTAGAAGTGTTTAAAATGTCAAATGGGGTTTTATACGAATGGATTGCTTTGCTTTGACCCCAACAAAAATATAATTATGCAAATGCCGCTGAGAGGTATTGGGCAAGGTGCCTAGCTACTTTGTATTGTGTTTTCGAAAAAATCGGTGAACCAATAACGGCTCACCGTCAAATAAAATCGATTGTCTAGTATATCTAGTTATTCAAGTATTATTATTTCTACGTGACTGTATAAAGTGTTATCGCTTGAATGTCTGATGACTTTGAATTAACTGTTCTTCGGTTTGTTCTTTGTTCAATGTATTTTCATAAAACATAAATTAAATTGTGTTCATAACATATTTTACACTGAACACAGTTTTTTTCATATATTAAGCTTTTATTGATCAGTTTTCGAGTGTCATGCATTTAATTTAATGTTATTGTTATTGAAAATATGGCTTCCACATTTATTACTACGTACATTTATTCCCTTAAGAATAGTCGATGATTAATTTATCAACATATTATGTAACAATTATAGTCAAACTATTAGTTTGATGATTCAATTAAAATAGTGTACCTAAGAATTTCTCCCTTTTAGTCTGTCTCAAAATCGGTAAAACGTTTAAAAAAAAAAATTGTTCATATTATAGAAATATAAAAAGTAAAATTTCAATTTTAACAGCAAGTTTAAATTACATTAATCAATTCATTGTCACGGGTTGACATATTTTTACCTCTAATTAAAGACAATACAATCAGTTTTGCTGATGTATTTTTAGATTCTGAAAGAATCGATGAATATGTTCATTTAACAATGATGTGTTTAAAAAAAAAATATTTTTGTGTATTTGTTCCCGATAAGTAATCAAAGTCATACTTTGATTTTTACTTCAGTTTCTTTTCTAGTGAGACAGTGAATCTAGTTGGTTCTCAGTATAATTCCCAGTATTTTTCATAAAGGTCAGAAAAAAAATGAAGGAAAACCTAAATTTCACGCAAATCAGTTTTCAACAAAATTGATTTTGTTTTTGGTGTATCTCAAAAACAAATGAACATTGATAATTTAAACTATCGTAAAATGTTTATGTTTCCATTTCATATGTGCCATATGATTTTTAAAATGTTTTGACTCTTTATGAGCTACACATTTTTTGGTACAAGACATTTTCAACTTTTATAGGTTTTATTCATTTAATTACTGTTGATAAAAAAAATTTCACTTGGGTACAAGCTGTTATTAGTGGGAATTAAAAAAATTCGAGCATAAATCTTCAATAATTTTTATGAGCACCCATGAATTTAGAATTTCAAGAACACTCGACAGTTATGAAAATTTGCAAATTATTTATTCGAGATATTCCTACAAATGTTTTTATCTAAGATTTGTTTTTTTAATATAAGATACTTCATACATTTTTCTATCTTTATGATAAAAATACATCCGAAATTTAAATTTTTTATAAGCATTTAAAATTTGCGAAATCTACATAATTAACTACTATGCAAATAAATAACCGTTAAGGAAATAAAAAAAAATTATTTTACCACTATAAAATTATTGAAACTATTATTTGTACGGTAATAATTGGTTTTCTTTATTTTTATAAGCTTTGAATTGCACAAAAAAGGTATTCTATTGTATTAAAAGCTTAAAATTAAATTATATTTTTTTAAATATAAAAAAAAATAAAGAACTTCATGTATGTGATATTTCGAACACACTTTAGAAATCGAGTAAATATTAAAATCAGAAAAATTACATGAATTTGTAATGTACTTAGTCTTTACTAAAAAGTACTATTGAAATCATAAACACGAAAGGGTCGTTGATAATGTTCATACAGCACGTTTTCGGGTCCCATATAGCGTAGCTTAGTAGTAGTAAATTGTATTTTACATATTTTAAAATTTACCACCACCATAAAGTGTGCTCCCGGTATATAGCCAATAAACTGTACGTGATCCACTAACAAACTTTATAGATTTACTAGGTGAAAAGACAAAAAAAAAAACACTAAAATAATAGGAATAACTTTAACATAATTTTTTCCCGTTCATATTATTTGTTGAGGTTCTCGCTAAAGATATTGGCCCATTGTTCTAGTTTTAATTATATTCACACTCCAACAACCAGAGAGAGTCAAAAGAAGTCTTTTAACTTTGTTACGCCCGTGAAAAATGATACTGTATACAGATTATTTCCCAGCCTCTTACAGTAAATAAGTAAGAGACATTTTTTCTCACTCAGATAAAAGTAAATAAAAAAAAGGTAAATAACATATTAATGAAAAAATGCGTTTATTATTCACAAGACTCTGATGATGACAGGGAAATTTCGAATGAGATATGTTCAAAATTCGTTACACAACTTGAAGTTCTCGCTAAACTTCTTTATTTAAACTGATTAAGTGTGTTTTAGTTGATTATAATCTAACAGATTTAATGTCTAGACATCACTGTTCTCTAGTAAACGTTACCGTTACTTTAAGTTATAGTGAATACGCCAACATGTACGTATTTAAATCAAGATGTTTTTGTTTAAAACATGTTTATTCGTACACTACGAAAACGAAAGAAAACTGAAAAAAATCGACTATAAATCAGTAAAATGTCAAAAATGAAGTATCGTTCTATAATTATGTATCATAAATATTCATGAAATCTCTTGAAATATATTGAATTAAACATTATTAGTTTTGCTATAGGTAATTATTTTCTAATAAAAAGCGAATTAAAAAAAAAACATTATTAATATAATAAGCTATATTACAGAACAATTCAAAATTATGAAATTTAGAATGAAATACAATTAATAATAAACCGCATTTAGAAGTTTTTAAGTTTTAATGTAACTATTATTAGTATATTCTTAAAGGAAATTTGTTTCAGTTCTTATATAATATTAAGTGGCATTAAATAACGCCTTGCGTCATGAAAAATATATTAATATTAAACCCTTGAAGTAATAATGACATTCATATTTTCATTAGTAGATTCTGAGCGGAGCGAGGAATGTATTGATTTTACAATGATGTGTGTGTGTTTTTTTTTGTGTTTGTCATCACGTTTTGGAGCAGTAAAAATGCTTCGATTTTGACATCAGTACCTCGTTCGATCAGAAAGTGAATCTAGTTGGTACTTTGGGGGGTCAAAAGTAAAAAATTCTTAATACTTTTCTAAATAATCGAGAAAAACAAACTAAAAATTAAGAGAAAAACGGGAAATTTTACGCACAATCAGTTTTCGACAAAATCGATTTTGGTTAGGTTGTAACTTTAAAACAAATCACCATAGATACATGAGATTTTCACCGAATTTGTATGTAAGTATATTCTATCCACCATGCAATTTTCAAAAATTTCGACTTAATTTGAACTATTCATAGGTATCAGAAATTTTCAATAATTAATAATTTTTTTGAAATAAATATCGATAAAAATTTATTTGTTGGGTAGAAACGCTCGAAAATTTAATACAAGGCTCCTAACATGTTGTTACAATAGAAGTTGAAAAATAAAATAACTACGTAGTCACGATTTTTTTTTATAAGTATTCAAAGTTTGAAGTTTGACAAAATAAGTAAAAATCACGAAAATTCGCAAATTATTTTATGCTAAAAATTTATAAAAAAATTTTATTTGAAAATTTAAGATTTGAAAATTTAACGAGATTCCTTACAAGTTTGTCAATCCTTATCACAAAAATAATGTCCACCAGAAATTCAAATTTAATTTTTATGAGCCTTTAAAATTTAAATTTTTACCTACAATATTGGATTTTCACTGGATTTATCATTTAGCGATTTTCCTAACCTAACCTAACCTAACTCTAAAACAATGACCATAGATACTTGAAATTTTCACTGAATATTTATATAGACATTTTCTAGATTTGATAACATTTTCAAATTATTTTAATTAGTTTTTAGCTGTTGTCCAGTATTTTAATTTTTCAATTTTTTTAATATTTTTTTAATATTTTTTTCTATAAAATATATCGATAAAATTTATTTGTTGGGTAGAAAAGCTTTAAAATTTAATTCATGAAACCTAACATATTGTTACAGTAGTAGTTGAAAAATATTAAAAATACATAGGTAGGCACGATTTTTTTATAAGCATTTAAAGTTCAAATTTTAACTAAATACTTGAAAATTACGGCAATGTTTAAATTATCTTAGATATATCTAATTTCTATAGAAATTCATAGAAATTTTTATTTTTAAATCTAAGATTTGAAAATTTAATTCAAGATTCCTTATAAATTTGTCTACTATAGTAATAATAATTTATAATACGAGTATATCCTAAACCGTCACCGTTCAGTATCGTTTTTCGTATACAATGATATAATATCATTGGATTCAAATTTAATTCCATCCATTACAGTAACCCACTTTTAACCTACTGTACAGCAGAGGGATATCTACTTTTCTTTTTTATAAAACTCATTTGTTTAATAATTTTTAATATATTTTGTATGAAAAACACACAACTTATACAAAAATATTGACTACTTTGTTGATCTAAAATGTTATCGTTATTTAAAATTAAATATAAATTTGATTAAACTCGTTAAAATATGGTGAAGCTCATTTACTGATATACATTATGTTTTCTTTGAACTATACATCTCTTGATGAAGACAAAGAAGTTGAGTAAAATTGTTTAACAATATTTAAGTTATATATTTTGTATTGTTTCTTGAATTATAATCATAATTTCAAAACATTATACTTTTGTGATATTTTTTTTCAACTGAAAAAGCATAATCCAACAATTTGTCAAGTTTTTAATAAAAAAAATAATATTCCTATAATTTTTATATTTTGGCAAAGTAAATCTATGACATTAAACGATAAAGAATCGTCTATTAGATTAGCGTTCCTGCTTATTCCTGAGTTTATATAATATTTTTTATGATATCATAAAATATTAATATGTATAATATTATTATTACATCAGATCGTTAAAATCTTAGATAATTTTTTTTTAAACCTTAACTATTTTTGAATACATGCATACACTACCTTATATACCATATATTCAATGGAACCGATCAAAAAATCTTCAGTGAAAAATGTCAATAGTGATACAGTGTACCTACATATATGGGTAAACCTAGCTAGATATATTATTGTGAACGTCTAGTAATTTCTCAAGCAACATTTTTACAACAAATCTCGTTACATAACATTACCGTACACAATACCACTTCCGTATAATAGAAAATCTGTAATGGTAAAAATATTATGTCGGAAATTCGCCTATTCATATTGAACGACATTTAAATTTATAAAAAAAGTAAAATAAAGTGAATACAGAAATCCTGTATATTTTTCTTACCACGATATCTTTTTTAAGTCGGACTTTTTGGTAGTTTATATCATCTAGTTTCGTGACAAAAACAAAAAAAAAAACAACTTATAATTTATAAAATATAAAGCCGTGCACAGTATTCTATCAACTACGCGCGATTCGATTGGAAAACTATTAAAATATGTTTTGTTGCGAACGCCATTTAAAATATTCCCTATGATCAATGTGTATAAGCCATGTATGAACAAAATAAATATTGTATAAAATATTAATATGTCAATTAACGAACCATTGAGAAAACAAAAATCATATACAAACAAACTTAACCAACCCTGACGCGGCTCTACTTCAATAAGTATAAGTAGCACTTTGATTTCTAGACTTTTGAAGGTGATCGCCTCGTTGAGTGCGTTTTTTTTTTTGCTTTTCGTTTATTTCTGAGCCTATATTTTAGCAATTCGGTAAATTCTTCCGGCCCTTTGGGACACAACGAAAAATCAAATTACAAGTTCCACCGACATTTATCACTTTTATGACCTCGTTCGAGATTTTCACTGTGTTGCGTACAGTTTCCTTTCCGTTTATATACTTTATTTCATTGTTATTATTGTTATTTATATGAAAATGCCGCAAGTGTGTGTATATGGCAGCAAAAATTCTTATCGAGGTCATGTCGCGGAATCAGACGGCGTAAATTTTTATCCCACTAAGATTTATAGTGTTTACTTTTTTATTTTTATTTTTCCACGCGGCCTTTAAAAATAAAATAAAAAGCGTGGACAATATATCGGACCCACGAAAAATATGTTACGGACCAGTTAAAGTGTCGACCGCAAGACATTTTTCTTTTTCTTTTTATCTCTATATATTTTTTCCTTTGTTCTAAAACGTGAAAAATGTCTGTCTGAACAACCGAGAGAATGTTGTTCTAAACGTACGAGTAAAAACCAAATACTTGTTTTTGTGTTATTAAACTGTATTTTACTTTAAGTTATGTTACTGCATACAAATATACGTATAATATACACATATTGTATACACATAGTAAAAACATATTATCTAGTTGTAGTAATGATCTTGAATTCTAATATTCTTGTTTTTTCTCTTTGCAATGCAAAAGCTCTAACAACGTCATTACGATATTGTATAGATTAAAAGTATTTCACGTGATAAAATTATGTATGACTTATAATTTTTAATATATTCACAATGAATGCATTTATTTTTTATTCGTTTTCAATCAATACTTAAAATAGACCTAGGATTCCTCCCATTTTGAGTATTTATGCAAGAAGTAATCAATACATTTTTGAAACAAAATTAAAAATGCATGATGGTTAAAGATTGGTCAAAAAAAAATTTATATAGGTAAATGGTACATTTATTTTTTTAATTGTCAAATGTATCATGATTTTGAAAAATACATAATCATATACCTACTTAAAATTATATTTTGAATTATTTTGAAAAAGTCTACCTCGTCTCTTCTCCCGTTTAAAATTTTAAATTCACTTTTTCATATTTACGTTCAAGCAGGGTTTAATCAAGCCATCAAACTGATCAAACTATAAAAACCATTACAAAAATATAAATATTAATGCTCCAAAAACGTCTAGCCAAAGAAAAACGTTAGAATCTAGGGATTGGCGTTCGATTTGTACATTTATACGATTGGATGGCGTCTAAATTTGATTTGCATCAATTTCGTACAGTAAAATAAACGGTATAAAAAAGTTATGATGTATGTATGTTATATAATTGTGTTATATGTAACTGCTTTCGTAACCTAAAAAAATCGAAATTCCCAAAAAATAACTGTAATCTAGCTAATTTAGTCATTTTATAATAACATGTCGAGCTTAGAGGTTAGGTTACCAATTAAAAATTAAATTAAGATACATTTTCAATTGGTACGCATTTCTTATTAAATTAATATGTTATCATTTAAAAAAAATCCGTAACTACCATAAAAAAATACATGAATCGTCCTTATAAACTAAAATAGAAACTCACAACGTCTTATCCGATATAATGCGTACACGACGACTGAAGAGTATAAAACTATGGGGATCGGACATTTCGGCACTGCTGTTTCGACGCATGGATATATTGACGCTGCAAATATAATAATAATAAAGTAAAACAATTTTACACATATAAAATTAAAATGTTATATCATTATTTCAATATTACAGTTTTTAAAATACAAAATAATTAATAATACATGATTACGTGGTTAAATATATGTTAGATAATTATTTTTAAAAAAAACTTTAATATAGGTAAAATATAGGTGTTTGGGGTAAAATTAATATTAAAAAAAAAAAAATGAATTAATAATATAATAATATTTTAAATAAAATGTTAATAATATAAAATTGAAATTTATGTTAAAGAAATATTATGTGCGATTCCCTTTAAATATTCAATGCAATTTCTAATATTATATTCGCTTACTATCTTATATAATCGACGATTTAGGTCAGTATATTTTTTTAATTTTTTAGGTGGACTCCCTCCAGCAGTTAGTTGTGCTATAAAAACATCATGGCCTGTTTGAACTCTTCTCAAGCGATTTATGTCCAAATCGTTGGACCGCCACACACTCCCATTTCAATATTTAATCTCCTATTTCACATCCGCGATTTAAAAGTAAATTAGACATTTTATTAATTAAAATTAAATTGTTGTACAGAAATTATGACAGATCGACTATTCAACTATGAAACCAATTGCTTTACAGTTGATACACTACACGTCTAAACATTCATCACTTTATTATAACTGCTGTAGCAGTACCTGTTTCTTATCTATTTAGTCGGTTTTTACGTTATACAATAACAGCAATATTTAAATATTTGACTGGATTGTACTATTGGCGATTTTATTATGGTTATTTTTCATAACTGTAATTAAAAAAAAGCCGCGCCGAAATTCCCTCGTGCAAAAACGGCCAGTGCCGATATGTCTCGCGTCGAAATGTCCTAGACCCTAAAACTATAATGAAAAAAAGTATGAGAGGGGAAATGTAATATTATCTGATACAGCGACTGAGTCGTAATGATGTTTTTCATATTCATAATTTAATATGAATTTCTGCAACAATAAGTAATTTTTTTGCTACTCATATAATATAACATTATTATGCACATATTATTTTTCTCCATGATCAACTACTACAATAATAAAAAAATTAATACGAATAGGAGTTTTAACGACAAATTTCGTTCCCAAATACCCATTATTGTAAAATGTACTGCCTTACAAAAAATGTATATTTATGCAAATTATTGGCACTGACGGCGTGTTTGATATGCAATATCGCTACACTGTTGTGTAGTTATTGTATGGGTATTATAATATAACAATATTTTTACTAGATATCGGAAATAAAAGAAAAGAAAAACTAAACAAGCATTTCACGTCTTGTTTCTTGCTTGCGCAAGCAACTGTAAATAATAAATTTAATCCATTTCATTATAAAATTATTATAATTTATAAAATGAGATCTATTAGATGGTTTTTGGTAAATAAATGTATATAAATAATAATATATGTTTCATATTTTTAATTACTGCCGAATTGGAATAAAACTTTGTATTATTAATATGGTATAAGGTATGAAATAGACATTTTATAAATTATTTTTAATGTTAATTAAAAAAAAGGGGTAATATTTTTAATGATTTTATATAATTGTACAAGTCATCATAATTTAGCTAGGTATTTAAAATTACAGATTGTAATAAAAATTTCTTTAAATTAATACCATCGTAATTTGTTAAATCAAATTAATACATTTCTCCGTAATTCAAAAATCAACTACACGAAAAAATGCAAAAACATTGTTTTTTTGATAAAGACATCAAGTATTAAATATTTCTAAAAATAAAAACACATTATATTATGATAAAATCTTAAATAAATTTCATAGGTATAAAATATATAAAAACCCGAAAATGACTTTCGAAATTAGAAGTTAGTTGAAAATTATATAGAAAGTTACTTCCTCCTGAGAACCATATATATACTATAAGATCATAAAGTAATTTTCTTTTTATAGGAGATTTTTGATAAACTAAAAAAAAATTACTTTCTTTAAAAATTATACGCTACCAAATTTCAATCTATAAAATTCTGTATAAAAAACTTTAAAAGTTCTCCTACTTGAAAAATTGATTACGTATGAAACTTAAAAAAAGAAGGAATACATATTTTAGACGTATTTACCTCAAAAATAATTTTTTTCTTTCATTATTTACATAGGTATTAATATTAATATTATAAAATTCAATAACATAGATCTTAAATCGTTTTACGGTTTTGCGTTAAAATGAACTTACTTATTTCCTACTATTCTTAATTAAATATATTATCTACTATTAATAATATCTCATTTCATTCAAGTTGCCTTTTCTATTAACTTCAAATTTGAAGGTATAATCTAGCTAAACAAAAAATATACAAAAGCATAATAAATATTAATTTAATAAAAAGTATTTTCATAACAACTTTAATGATTATTTTTTCATTTTATAGAATAAAATTTTTTTACTCGTTGTATTTTAATTTTTAATTAAAAAATAGATAAGTTTTATGCATTTGATAGTGCAAAGTTCATGTAAGAGATAATATTTGGTGTTCAAACTCAAATCGTATAAAATTAAAAAAAATTTACCTTGGTATTGTTCAAGAAACCATACTCTTTCGTTTATCATACATATTTTAAAACCATTTACATCGCACTAAAGTTTGTTTACACATTGAACAATTTATTTTCTATGAAAAAAAAAATATGATTTCTATTGTTTGGTAATCAAGGATTTTTATCAATATAATATAATGTTAACTAATTTGATAATATTGTAATATACCTAATGCATATTTATAAAGTGAATAAAAGTGTGGTAAATAGATTATTTTTCAATTGCCAATATTAAAGTTACGTTCCATTCGTTTAATTTGATATTTAATCCGTGTTTAAATATTTGATAACGAATAACTTTTATCATTATTTCTCATATATTGTAAGTGCCAAATGTGCGTTAAAATAATAAATTCATAATATTATATTGATAATACATATTGCATTATTACGAATATATTAGTATTTTAAAATAAAAATATCAATTGTTGAAAACACTGTCGGAAATAGACGTCAGAGACTTAGAGAATGTAGGGTTTACTGAAATATATGATCACCCTAAAATGAGTTTTCGATGAATGGAAATGAAAAAAAAACGTCGTTACTTTTTCGTTTATCATTTTTCCCCGTTTACTAAACAAGAAAATACCCAATGAGATTTCATTGTCTGGTACAATCGTGGACACTGTATTATTACATGAACGTTATATGTTCGATACTCGCACAGTTTAATCGTCAGTAAATTGGCAACAAAAAAATCAACACAAAACAATCTTTAGTGATTAAGTAAACCCTTCGTTTGTTTGATCACGTTCAATTATTGTATTAAATAGATTAAAGATAGTTTTAGAACAATAAAATATTAATTTCGATCAATTATTTTATGTTCAAACAATTTAAAACAAAACCTGTTATACCCACATAAACACTTAATAATTTTTAACAAAGAAACGAACATTTTTATTAATATTTATTATTCAGCTGTAACCAAATATAACATATGATACATGTAATATCCTAATATTGTTATACTTACTAAATTTTGTGTCATATTATTATTATCTTTAAAGATTATTTCATTGTTTACGATATGATACAATAGTTTAACAATATAATTAAAACTTTTATAAGTAATGACCAATTAAAATAGTAATTATGTGGTTCCGTTTATTGTGTGCACTTATCTTATTTTATTGCGTAATGCGTATATACTTTCGTTTTATACATTTTGTTTTCTATTGCAAATAGTAATTATACACCTATGATAAAAAGCAAAGTGCATTTCATTTTTAGATATTTTCAAGCTATTACACGCATTAAATTTGACTAGAAAATTATATATATTATTATATAATATATTGTTTATAATCTTATACAATTAACGCTGGAAGAATTTCGATTTAGTAAAAAGTTTAAAATTCTGTTTGCTGATTAGGAAATAATAATTGTTTTTCTTTATAGGTATTTTGAAATTTGAACTTTTTTTTTAAGCAAACTGTTTGTAGAAATAATATTAAATTTATGTTTACCTTTTATAATAAATTAAGAGTTTATCTCATATTTTGATTTTTAAATCATTAACATTTTAATTTAATACGACAATTTACGCTTGCAAAAGTTGTATAACACATTTTGAAACGGTATTTTATGTTATCAAAAGTTTTAAAAGGATGCTTATTACTTAAATAAAAGAATGAGGTATTGCAATAAATGTTAATGAAAATTAGTAAATTGCATTTACAGTGTTTACCGTTGAATAGTTTTTCTTTTTTATTGATCGTTATGAACGTTTTTGGTACCACAAGTAATCAGATTTCTAATGTTTAACCAACATTTAATAAGCCATACATAATTTATTAATGTGTGCAATAACTGAAAAAGTTATTTCATAAAACTATAGAATTAAAAGAAACCAATCAATTAGTCTAATAAATTGCTAACAGTACTTAATTGAATATTTGTATAATAATTTGATACTAACGCCAAAGAAAAGAAAACGTCTAATTTAAATATATTTATTTAGTGATAGAATACATTTTATATATTTATTTAATATAAATATAATATAAATAAATATAAATAAATATAAATATAATATATTTAATACATTTATTTTGCATTTGCTTTATAGGTTATTAAACTTACTATGACATATTATTATACTTATTCAGTATTAATAAACATACATATTTACTTTTTTCTGAATCTCCTTAACCAAGACATAATATTATGTATTCAAAATAATAAAATATCGTGTAAGTTATCATTTCAAACTTAATTTATCGTTAGATATACGTTTTATATAAATAAATATTTTAATCTTAGCATAACAAATTTGTAGAACGATTAAAATAATAATAAATCATTTTAATTATTAAATAAAAATTAAACGTTTTTTACATTCTGTAAGAATATCCGGTTGAATTAATTATATAAATGTATAATAATATGTACTTGAATTAAAATATATGTAAAACATTTCAATTAAGTAATTTGAATTAATACCTGACGAAATATTTAATAATATTTGATGAATATTATTTATATATCACTTCACTTTAATCCATCTCGTTTGTAATTCATAAATTGTGTACATGACTGGTTAAAATGAATTCCTTATATATTATTTTAAATTGTATCATATTATAATTAAAATTTTACAGCCTGAAGCTGTATATATATATATATATATATTATCGTTTTAAACATAACAATAATTTTCATATACATGATGTGACACGCCATATCGATAATATGTATATGAATTAGTATATACGTCAGCTGTAGGTACTGTGCATATAACTAAAAACTACACAGTGAAGTCAATAATGACAATTATAAATGTCGAATAACTAGGTAGAAAAAATGATTGATGGACAAGAAGAAAATAATACGAGTGTTACTACACAAGAATAGCTATTTAGAGACAAATCCAACAAGATTGTTAGATTACAAGTTTGGCGCATCCAGAACATTCGATCCGCCCCTTTTGGGATTGTCTAAAGGTCGAACGACGTTCGTAAAATACTTAGACTGCAAAAGACGGTTTTACCTTCTACGCACGCCCCCTTTGTCAACAGAAAATAAAACATTATATTGTTATATATTATATAAACACGATGAGTGTTAATATTAGGTTAGAAATGATACATTTTAAGTACCTAAATTGTATATCATATAATACATGTTTTAAAATGTTGAAGTTTTTCGAGCGTAAAAAACATTATGGTAAACGCTCCAAGTCTAAGATAAAGATATTTATAGTTATCTTGAAAAAGTGTACTGAATATTATGGTTTAATGTTTGGATGGATGAAGCTATTATATAAAGCGGACGTGTAGCTTTGTCGTTACTCACGATCGAGAGAATTTCCATAAGAAGGATAAAGTACGCAGAAATCGTTTATGTCTCGTAAAAAGAAATCCGAGCATTACTATGCAGTCGTTTACGAACGCGTGTGTTAATATTAAAATTATGTCATTAAAAAATGAAAATAATAATTGAGATTTAATATGACAATATTTGTACATTTTTTATTTGTCGTTGGTATAAATAATTGTTTTACACAAAAGTATTAATGAATATTAATAGTTAAAACACTGTTAAAATAATTACACGAATCATATTACGTGTTGAGATACATTATCCATGAACAAATTAGTTTCATGAATACATTTTAAAAAAATGGATCAATAATATATTTTATAATACATCATTCATTATTTAAGTACATTTTTCCAGCTATATAGCTTTTTTATTTTATAATTCAGTTGTAGGAGCCAATTGAACTTATGGAATAGTTATACTTACCTAACCAAATAATACAATATATAACTATATAAGTAGGTATAGTGAAGTCCGGAAAAATTCAATTTTCCGTTTCGTACAAAAACCAAAAGACACAAAAGTGTATAGTTTGTATATTTTATACGTTTTTAACGTGGTAAGTACACAAATTTAATTTGTTTTTTTTTTTTGGGGGGGGGGGGGGGGAACGAATAGTTTATTTTATTTATATTCGCTCCCTCTAACTTCCGCATTCCACCATTACTATTAAAAATAAAACACAGTGTACTGCGTCCTCTCGTGCGCGATGGTCTTTGGTGGGCGTTGCAGTAAAACTGTAAGTTGAGAATAATATGATACATAATTAATTCAGTAAGTCAAACTTAACGAAACGCACTCCATCGCGATCATGAGGACGCGCAAATATGAGATACCTATACTGCGGCGACGTTAACCGAATTCGACTGGACCATGTGCGATTATATAGTCATTTTACTATTACTCATGCAATATAGTACAGTATAATATATTATATCGAGTGACCCCCTAAGCAAGTCAATATTTTATTTTTTTTTTTTTTAACAATGCAGTAAGTTATTCAAAATATTTAATTTTTGTAATTTTTAAATATTTAACTTTAAGACCATATTCTTGTCTGCTTGATATTTTTTGTTTTACAGCTGTATGAGTTTCCACAGGACTGAAATGGCAATATTTTAGAGGTATTTTTTTCAAATAAGAACCATTCATGTTCATTTTAAATTATTCAGTTTACAATATTTTTTTAGAAAAATTTTGATCCGCCCAAAACAAAAATTGAACAAGTAGTTTCAAACTTATTACAATGTATATGTAAAGATAATAGTCCTTAAAGATGGTTTTATAGAAATATAAAATATACCTAATTACTATTAAATTTAGTATTTATTACAAACACGAGTAGTTTTTACAAATTATACAATGTTAATAGCTTAATTTAAATTACTTACTATACATTTTTCGAATCATCGTTGTCTCTAAAATTTCTAAACTTATCACCCTTTGAATTTTTCATAATTATGAAACTACTCGTTTGAATTTGGTTTAGTCACCATAAAATTAACAAAAAAAAAAAAAAAAATGAAAGAGGCCGGGGGCTTAAAAACAAATATTTTTAGCATCACAGCCCGCTGGGCACTCCTTGAATAGCATAAAAAAATATTTAGTAAGTCATCTTTAAGTAAATATTTAAAAATTCCAAAAAATAGATTTTGATTGACTACAGTAGTAGGGAGTAAATAAAAAAGGGATGAGTATGTTTGGTGAATCACTATGCGTTCTGCAAACGTTTACACTATACAATATTATTTTTATTTTTTTATAAAATAGAAAAACTACTCCAGCGATATACGGGTTTTTTTGTTGGTTTTTTGTCGCTTGAAAATATAATCGCGTTTTATATAAAATATCCCTTAAAATATAATATCATATATGTTTTATTTTAACGGCCTAACGGCTGGTAAAAACCAATGTTTTCAATGGAAACAAAAAAAATCTTGCGTTGGCTACTCGAGCTGTGTAAAGTATATATACTGTGTATACGAGGTCATTTCGAAAATCCCAGGTTCTATGCGCCGGGCCCGAATGGTCTATTGTTTCGGAAGTTTTATATCCACGCCTCTCATTTTATTAATCACCTCCATTATTGTCGCTTGTTATGGCCGAGACCTCCGCTCTCGGTTTTCCCACGTCAAAACCACCTCGGCCTCTATCGTCACCTACTTTTTTTCGCCACCACCCGCTTTCGCCTTCTCGTCGCGAAATTTCACCCCATAAGCCAGACGAGTGTGTCAAGTTTTCGGCGCGTCGGTTTGGGTAGCTTAAAGCTTTTAATCAATTTGTTAGACAACGGAGGACGGGGTTTTTCCCTTTTTTTCACTACTCGCCTTCCAAAAGCTTCCTGCCCGTTGACAGCCGCTAATCTGCCTCTCCGGTGATAAATGGCCTTGGGACCGCCCGCTCGCCCACCACCTCCAACCATTCCACCGGAAAACGATGATTGAGAACACTGCTGCCCGAAATGAACTCATTTTTCACAAGTGGCGGTCGCCGGGACCCGATGACAACCGCGAAGTGCTGGTATACTTTAGATGTACAAAACACGTGGTTATTATTAAATATATATGTATAAGTATTTGAGACACATACATGCATAAGTACATCAGCCATTTCGTTCTGCTTAATGCCGAGTAAAAAAGAAATAAAAATACAAATAAAACGCATTTACGAAATACCGTTAGTGAAAATAACATCGCGCTTAACGCACAAAATTATTAAATCGATTTCGTTAATATTTTTTACACTTCATAAAACCATACTTAGTAATATACGAATAATGTTATACGCATACAGAGTTGTAATATGTTTATACGATTATACGTATTATTAGGTATAAGGCACACACTTCACATTTTCGTATCTGCAGAAGTGAAATATATATATCATGTAATGGACTGTTAAAAACATTTTTTTTTAAAACGTAATTTTCCACCCCAGATTTCGGCTAAAAGCTTGGTAGGCACTCACTTTAAAACAATGTTAAAAAAAAAAAATTATAACACCTTTTCTTGAAACACTGCTTATTGACGAGTTTAAGTATCAATTTACATATTTAGATTAGTAGGCGTTTTTAAGGGATTTTGCCCATTTTATACTTTATGAGGGAATACATATTTTTATTTGATCACCCGGTCACACGTCATCGTAGAGCTTGGGAAACTTTAACAATAAATATTAAAATATTTTATTCACTACATGATGTTTGGGACATAAAGCTCGAATGTGCGCACTTAATTTGTATAAACAATAAAAAAAACTTGTATTGAAATGACTCACATTTTAAATAGATGTACCATGTACATGAGGCATAAGCATTATTTAAAACTGTAAAATGAGTCTATTAATATTCATATAAAAAAAACAAAAAAAGATGATTAAAAAGGGGCAAAACTTCCATCTTTTTAACATTAAAAAATTCGAGTAGCTCTAAATTAACATTTTTAATTAGATATTTTCATTTTCTGAATATCTTATAGTTAAAATATTTAAATAATATATTTCGTACATCATAAAAATATATTTTCAACATGAAAATGATTAGTTAATTAAATTGTAGTGAAATATGACAAAATGTATGTGCAATAATATTATAATACAGTGCCTAATGACAAAAAGTGACCCACCAATATGTCAATCATGTGGCACAATAATCACAATCAAACACATTTTTGAAGAATGCAGAACGTACATCAAACAAAGAGAGGATCTCAATATAAGCCATCAAATTGGAACAAGCCTAGGCCCAAATCCTGACAATGAAACCAACACCATTGAATTCTTCAAAACAACCAAGTTACTCAAACTACTTTAGCCAACCTTTCAATGTATAAAATACCAAACAAATTAATTGTAACTATTTCTCATGTATTTTTTTCATTTTTTTGTTTTTTCTCTTATTTCTTTGCTCTGTTCTTTATTATAAATATAATTAATGTATGTTTATAGTGATTTGCTAATGACCTAGTATTCGAAGCAGAAATTGTATAAATTTCAAGACCATTAAAAAAAAAAATATTATAATACAATATTTTTATTTTTACAAGTAATAAACAATCTATCAAATATCAATTATACCAGACACAATAGAATAGAAATATGAGATGAAAGTTAACTAGTCATGAGATTTTGTTAAAAGAAGCCACTCATTGAAATAATACAATATGAATAATGATTATTATTTTAATATAAAATCTGTAGTTTTTTTCCAGTATAAATAATTATATAACTAACAGTTTTATATTATATTAAATACCCTTAAAATGATTACTTTTTTAAATAAAAATAACTCAATCGTAATAATTTGATATTCTTAGTTATACACTTATACTCATGAACTGCTATAAGTATTTTTATGATAAAAATGAGTTTAATAATTTGCTTCATTTATGCACCTCATTGTTCAATATGTTAAAACAATTTATTGATTACACTCAAAATGTAATAAAGTACAATATATGTATAACTATTTATTTTTTGAGTACTCATTTACACTGTCGGATTGCAGAAATACAATGTTTTTAGCGTCTTGTTTATATATATATATATTATTTCAGAGTTATTCAACGAAAAATAAACATATTTAATATTAAGTTTTTCGTGTCTTCTCAGTTAGTCGACAAACAAACCTGATTTCATACATACTTCCTAACCTACAAAAAATATCAAATAATATTGTATGATATGGATAGTACCATTGACTATTACAATCTATTATGAATAATGGAAAGTCCTTAGACATATTTATTGAAAAAACTGCAATAATTTTAAAATAAAAAAAATAAAACAATTTTAAAATTATAAATATTTACTAAATAATCATAATTGTCATAAAGCGTTCAAATAGCTGAACATGGTTTTCGGAATAAGTTGGAAGTCAGTTTCATTTTTATTTGATTCAATTTATTTAAAGTAAGTTCTAAATTTGTGTGTGTATGCATTTAATTTTCTATGGCAAATTTATTCAGTTTAATCAGATTTTAAAACCTAGACATTTTTAATTACAAAATAATGACGTTAAACGAATTTTATCAAACATTTTAATATTAATACGCTTAATATTATTTAAAAGTTGTCCTATATTAATTTCTTTATTCAAATACCTCTCACATTCATTGTGTAGTTTGTCTTGCAAATTATTTTGTTTTTTTGAACTTTTAGACATTAAGGTATTATTTGTATTCTGTGTTCTTTCAATCCACATTGTCGCTTCATCTTGTTGGATACACTTAACTACTAACTAAAATGATGGATTATTTGTTCCTACAAGCTTATTAAAATAGCTATTCCAACCTTCACAAAAATTATTTATTCTGTTGCCATTATTTAAAGTAATTTCATGCACATTCCGAAAGTGGGAAGAAAATATTGGGCTCCCAGACTTCCCACTAAAATAAGTTTCGTCAAAATAATTTAGTAATGGTAACAATTATACAGGTTTCGTTGTATATAAATAAACCATTCCATCCAAGGGGTAAAAATGCTAAAACGTTAATCGTACCATAACTTATTCTAAAATCTATTTTATTTCTGTATATTGAACATATGTCTAATTGTTGAGCTTTTCGCCATATAGATTGGCATAATTGAAAAAAAAACACCCTTTGATTTGCACGCTATCACCAAAAACATAATTTGTTGTACTCATAGCAGTAATTTCGAAATCCATAGTTACATATTTTGGTTTACGATGTCGAGAAACTTGAATGCATTTAATGATAACTTGTTGTAAAATAGTTGTATACGATTGCTTTGATTTATTTGACAAACACGCGTACACACAAGTAGATACTTTACTCTTATATTCTCCTCTTACAACGTCGAGTTGTTGAAAAATATTAGATAAACACTTGAATGTAGTATCCATAAACCAAGATTCAGATTTTGCTAGAATATCTATTGCAAAGTCAGAAGCAAATACTAAAATTCTTGAATCAGGTTGCTCACTGTCAAATATCTTGAATGTCCGAGGTTCCGCCCCCATTGTGGTTTTCCACTTTTCTGGGATATTGAAATCAGATGCTCTGTCTATGCCGATAGGCGATAATTTCAAATATTTCGTTCTAACGAAGAAAAATTTCCGACTGCTACAGCTGTATCCACTGTACAAATATAATTATAAAATTACAACGATATTCTATACATTTTTTAATAATAAAATGATTTTTGTCTAACTTGGAATATTGTGCACGATAGACGACAATATTTGACTTGGGGTTTCTCGTGATCCTAAAGACTTTTCCTTTATACTTTTTTCCACAAAAATGATATCCTCTATTTTATTATTTACTATGTGGTTATGTAGAGTTTCATTAGAATAATTTATGTACTGAAATTTAAGTTATTTCTGTAAATATATTAATAAAAATATATTACAATATAATAATATTATAACTAACCGGTTTGATCAAATTTGTTGTTACTTTTCCCTGGTATTTAAAATGTGTGTTTTGTGTGCACTTTCACCTTATAGAATTTTCATTCTTCCTCAAAACCACATATGAATGTTTCTTATATAATATTATTAACTCATTGCATCTTTGACTTTCAAAATTATCCATTGTATAATATGTATTAGTATAATTTTTGTTTGAGTGAAAAATAATACGTACTCAATCCTCTATTGCAAATCATTTTACTGATTAATAGATATTTATCTATCTTATCGTTATCTTATTGTATCGTACAATAACGATTATTTTCACTCGCAAAATCACTCGAGGTTTCCCATCGATCGTCGGTAAAACAATATTAAAAATAATTGTTTATATTTTAGTGTTTTTTTCATAAAAGTTTAGGAACCTTTGTGGATTGTACCAGTATTCCGCGTTTATAAAGACCGTACCAGTTTTCCGTCTACTACTTAAAAAAAGGTTATTGTTATGATTATTAATATTTTTAAATTACTATAAGAACATATGTATATTGAATAACGAAATAATAACTTGTATCGTTTATTAAAAATAACTGTTATTGGTTTTAGAAAATTTGTCAAAATATAGAATTTTGTTGAGATTTTATTTTTAAACACTTGCGGAATTAAAAAAAAAATTTTTGCAAGTAAGAACAATTATTATAAAGGATCTATAGTTATATTGTTTTTTACCATTAATTATTATTATTATTCTGATATATATATTAAATATTTGATCATTTTTTTATTAAAATAGTGTATTCATTACTGTAGTTGTCGGTGAACTGTGCACCAACTTTCTTTTCGTGTGTCAATTAATTTTATGCAATTAATAAAGTTATACCTATTATTATTTATTTTAGTGGTTATAAATCATGAAAATGTTGTCAAAAGTATAAATTATTAAAACACTCAGCCAAGCTGAGGGGAAACAAACAAATTAACCAAATGAGAATATAATATTTATTTTCATTTTTTTTATGAGAATAAAATACGAAGAATATTGAGGTAGAAAAATTGTATTCGTCGTGTTCTATTATATTATTATTTATATTTTTGTAAATTCTCGCACACAATTCAGTGCGAACACTCGGAAATAATCGTTGAGATGAGAATTCTATTCAAAAGCTCACGCTATTGTTGCATTCGGAAGAGGAAACTTTTTTATTATCATTATTATTATTATTATTATTTTCCACTGGCAAACGTTGTGTTTCACTTTTCCTGCTGCATTCTCACTTCGCTCTCAAAGTGCATTTTTGTCTCGCAAAACACACACACATACACACACACACCGCCCGTTGCACACACGCATCATAAGGTCAACACTCGCCGCAGTGCATTAGTTGGGACTTCCCACGGGACTTTCTGAACTTTCATTCAACTCCTTAAAGGTATAAAGTATACCATATCGCCTATAATAATGCTGCACACAACTGGCCACCATATATAATTCCGTGGTCACCCCTCCCCCCCAACGTCTGCATGTGGTAAGGTAGGTACTTACCTATATATGTACGCCTAGGTGATATTAGCTTGAGAGACACTTTGGCCGTTTGGCAACAATAACGCGCGGGCCGCGGTTAAAATGTTCGTCTATATTATAACAAAACGGCCGCGTGGCGAGTTTGGCCCCCGTTTTAAAGGTTACGCCTGCCGAATGTGCAGTAACGGTTCGCAACGACCTTCCGACGAATTATATTATTTTCACCACGAAAATTGGCTTTTCTGCGAACAAAACGTCGTTTGGCAAAACGAGCACGTCGGACTATACCCGCGTGACAATCAAAATATGTCACGTTAATCCGTCACCTAGGGGCGGACTACGCGCAATTCCTCAACTGTTCTTAGAAAAAAAAAACGGTGTTCTCCTGCTCCTTGTATTACGGTCGAAGTTTATTTTCGTGTTGTTTGTTTTCATTCCCGGCTATCATCAGTATAGGAACATATACCGGCTGCCACCATTAAAGTGCCGTAAATAAATATCAATAAGGACATCGTTGTTACCAGCATGCCATTTCCCCTCAGGAGCGATCGTGATTTTTCTATAGAACGTCCTACGTTTTAAGAAATCGATTTAGTTACGTCGTCGTCGGTTGCTTTAGTCGTTCGACTTCAAAACACGACGAACCAACGAGTTAACGACCCTTCGAATCGCACTCGACACGTTGCCGTTCAATAAATCATATAAATATGGTTACCGTGAGTTCTTATCATCCTATTTCTTTTCGTCATCACGTTTGTGCATATATTATTCGAATTCAGATAACCACGAAATAGGTACCGCCCACTCTAAAATCGTCAATATTTGGGAGGTTGTATATCCTTTTTTTTTTTTGGTTTCGGCCTTTAAAATAATCTTATCATCAGTTTTTAAGAATACAATTTTATAATAATATACTAGCGATCGTTATAATGCTTATCTGTATTTGATATGTACCTACTAACTTGATGATGATGATGATGATGATAATAGTGAAATAGTGGTATGGAATTTATGGCCCCGGACGTATAGCTTATACAAACGAGTCGGCTTGTGTATCAAATTATACTTGTGTGCGTGCAAAATGAACATAGAATAACGAGCTGACAATAAACGTAACTGATTATCGTCTTACGAGTTCGAATTATATATTTTATCGACGGAATCGATTGACGTAAAACAACAGGAGTAGAAGATAAATTACCATCTTGGTGTCAGAATTAAAAAGGTTTCGGTGCAAGGTTTCGGTGCTGTGGAGATGATAAATCTTTTATATTTCAGACCGTCAAGCTATTGTGAGTGTGTACGAAATACACGAATAATAATACGAATTCGAGTTGAAGAATTATAGTTATTTTGCGATGGCAAGAGAAATAATTTATCCGGTGCATTGTTTAATGAACACACGTTGAATGCATTTGACATTTGTTTAATTAGAACTTGTTTTTTTTTTTTTTTTATAAAACTTAAGTTATATCGTAAAATTTTGTTAAAACGCTTTATGTATTGAGACTGAACGTTTGTTATTTTCCGTCCAATTTATTAAACAATTATTATTATTATGATAGTGATACTGTATATTAGTACTCTAGTGGATTTGTAAAAAGTTACCGTAAAATAATGAAACAAATAAAGTAACTGTTTGAATCCTTCAAACAATGATATTTACATATCCAGTATAAGTAGTATACATATATTCGTAATGGTCTGAGCTAGCTCTTTTTTTTCATTTCAGTAATTACACCTTGTCAATGTGGACATTTTCCCCTCAGAAGTCACATATTTTACTGTACCACATATCACTGGGAGATTACGCACTGGTTGTCTGCCTATTTTCTACTCACACAAAATATTAACCATATTTTAAGATCACAGAGAATTACACACTCAAAAATCGATTTTGCCACTTACTCGAAAATATTTACTATATACACATCAAATGTTTTTCCATCGGGGGTTTCCCTTAAAATAAAACTAAAAAAATATTTTAAACGTAGAACACAAGTTATTTAATACACATTTTTTTGTGTTCAGTTATAAATTATTAATAATTCTAAATTATATTAAATAATTACACAATTTATTTATTTCTCTATACTAAATGGTTTACATTACATATTCCATATAGAACGATTGCATGAATTAATAGACAATAAGCAGTTACACCTGTAAGAAATTGTGATGCTTTAAATTCCAATTGAACATCCACTGCTGAGGATATGAGTATCGATGTCTATAATGTAGTGTGTATACGGTAAATATTTTCGAGTTAGCTGCTTTGTACAATCTCCTTGTAATTTTAAAATACGGTAAAAAATTTTTGACGAATTCTTGGAGAAAAATAGTGAAACCTTCCGGTAAAATACAATATGGTAAATATATTTGTGTGAGTGAGAAAATAGGTCGGTAAGGAGTGTATAATGTACCCGTGATGTGTGACAGGTAAAATCGGTGTCCTTTAAGTCGAACATTCTCTCATGATGTAATTACCACGGAGAAAAAACCGAGCTGACTCGCAGAACATACTGCAAATGTATACCATTAATATTGTTCAATATGTTGTACCGTATCGTAAAATAAACCACCAATAACTGGTATATAGTTGTACGGACAAATCAATCGATAGGTAGGTACTCCTCTAAAAGCCCAACTCGAAATATTAAACGGAAAAAAATAATAATGAAATTCAGAAATATAATGTAGTAACTCATCCACTCTGCACTCGCTGTATACCAACGTTCCTGGTTATCGTGCATAAAGGCAACCCGTAATCAACTTGCGTGGATACCGATATATAGGTATAAAAATTCAAATTCAATGTAACCGCCGTTACCGGCATTTCACTGAGACCGAAATAGTAATATTCTGTAAAGATAAATGAAAGGGATTTTATTAAAAATGTATACAATGCACTACCACGTTTCGTTTCAATACAAAACTACAGTTTATTATTTCAAAATATGATATCGATTTACCCACCGCTCAATTGACAAACGTAGTTATTTATTAGAATCCGGTCGCTTACTAAAACAATATAATAATGTTTTCGTTAATGTTTTGCTATGAAATCGCAGTGAAATACTCATATTTTTTGTGTGTGTCGTCAGTTATATATTAGCAGTGCACTCTACGGCTACCAAAAATACGCTAAATCATAAAACACACACTTGTATTATATGTATTAAAAATAAACTATTTGTTTTTAAAATGATAATAATTGTAACTAGAACGAAACACTATAATCCGTAACGCACACACACACACATTGTGGACTATATCTTGTAATAATATGTCGTAGAAGAACAATGCGTGATAATATTTCAAGTGCAATAGCGCATTTAAGTTATATATTATTTACAAACAATTTTTTTTCCAAATGAAACTTCTAACAATGAAACATATCATGTTTGGAGTTTGGTGCTATATTATGTGAGATAGTTTATAATTGTTATATGGTCTTCCTTCTATTATGTATTTCAAAATGGTTCGATTCAGTAGTTAACCGTTTTTGACGTAAACTTGAGTAATTTTTCTTGTAATTTCAAAAAAATATTGAAATAAATGAACAAATTTATTGATTTATAATATTTTTTGAACAAAATCAAATCATATACTTCACATATTTTAATATTTATTTTTAGTAATGTTAGCTTAAGACTTAATAAATTTTTTCTGTTGATTCTTGTTTAACTCTGTTAAAATATTTAAAAACGCATATTATATGTTATCATTCTGATATCGTTAACTGTTGCAAGTATCTGTGAATTACAAAATTAAATAATTAATAGCTTCAACGTTTTTAATGGATGCAATTTTATGGATAGGTACAATAATAACATTATTGATTACATAATTATTTCAGCCATATTGGTTATATAATTAAATCAAGCATATAAAAAAAATAATCTTATTAAATATTTTTTTATTTGTATGCGTCTATAAGTATATTTCATATATAGATACCTGCTATATACATTATATTTACTTATGTCTATTCGTGCGAATCGAACGGAAATTCGACCTTTCAAAAGGAAGAACGCACAATTTATATAAGAAAATAAAATAATACGGATAACCTTAAAAAAGTATATAATATTATATATATATATATATATACACACACACAACTTTCTTATGTCTGAGGAATATATTCTTTGTAAAACGTTTTTTGTTCATTGAAATGTTAAAAAGTATTGTTATATACGGTGTACGTAAAGTAAACAATTGAATAACCGATCACTAAATTGGCTATTGCTCGAAAAGTCTGTTATCGGATCTAATTCATTGCATTTAAAATGAATGAAAAAATCCAATAAGGAAATTGCCTATTTTTGGAGGGAAAGGCTTAAATGATGTATGATTGTTTCCCCCAAGGTAAATCCTAAATGATTTAAGCGAAAGATATTGTCACAATGATGTCTTAGAAACTCGAACCCAAAAATAATCGATTTTCCGTCTATATTTATTGAAAAGTACAATGTGTTTTATGTGATATAAGTTTTAAAAATACAGCAAATAATCGCGTTTTCCTATTGTTTATACAATTACTGCTATACCTACTTGCGTGTTTATTTTTATCCGTGTACAAAAACAATAAAATGAGAATATTTTTTGAAAACACATAAAAGTGATATTTAGCCTAAGGCGTCAAATAAACAGAAACATACAAAAATAAAAATATATTGGTCTATATTATCAACTCGCAATCGTAGTTACCTCCGGCAAAATAACGAATGCAGTTTTATATTTGCTACGATTTAAATCGTTAATGCCAATACACCATTGGCATTAACAATAATATAATATGTTTACGATCAGTTCTAAATAATAATATTGTTAAAATGTTGCACGACATTTACAATCTAGCATTTTTTTCATAATCTACATATTTCGTTCATGTTGTTTCATCTCATTTTTTAATTTTAATTTTTTTTTGAAAATAAATAATCCCATACAAATGATGTTCCCAGGGATGTTTATAAAGAATTGTAACGAAATGTTTTTCTGCGAATACAACCTACAATATAGTAACAGCGATATTCATTGGTAAATCTCGAGTGTCGTCGATCAATTGATATCGTCGATGTCTAGACGTTTCTGGTGATAAATGATCCGACGGATTGGAATCGAATTATTTGCATCTGTAGTGGTTGTGTGTGTGTGTGTGTGTGTGTGTGTGTGTGTGTGTGTGTGTGTGTGTGTGTGTGTGTGTGTGTGTGTGTGTGTGTGTGTGTGTGTGTGTGTGTGTGTGTGTGTGTGTGTGTGTGTGTGTGTGTGTGTGTGTGTGTGTGTGTGTGTGTGTGTGTGTGTGTGTGTGTGTGTGTGTGTGTGTGTGTGTGTGTGTGTGTGTGTGTGTGTGTGTGTGTGTGTGTGTGTGTGTGTGTGTGTGTGTGTGTGTGTGTGTGTGTGTGTGTGTGTGTGTGTGTGTGTGTGTGTGTGTGTGTGTGTGTGTGTGTGTGTGTGTGTGTGTGTGTGTGTGTGTGTGTGTGTGTGTGTGTGTGTGTGTGTGTGTGTGTGTGTGTGTGTGTGTGTGTGTGTGTGTGTGTGTGTGTGTGTGTGTGTGTGTGTGTGTGTGTGTGTGTGTGTGTGTGTGTGTGTGTGTGTGTGTGTGTATATTCTCTTCGACCATTATCCAAGTAAATCCTGACAAATAACTATCGAACCGCACAATGGTGCAACGACTATAACACTATAGCCGCGGTGACCACATTTGAATAAATACACACAATCCTGCGCGCAGCGGTAAAATTTTTATCGAGCGAAAAAATATTAAGTATTGTACGGTTTTAAACTATTGGAGTGAATGAAAAAAACCGTAATGGACATTTACAAGTAAGTTTTGCGAACCGACCGTTCTGGCAGCGCGCAGAAATTATTTAGTTGATGGTATTACCGAAGTTTTTCTTGGATATAACTTCCTTTCGAACGTCCATTTTACTGTCTGTGGTCATTTTTCCGGCCCATTGAAATGGAATAGTGGATAAGAAAATAGAAGGCTATAGAGACGGAGAGTGAAAATAATTCCCTTTTATAATTCAAAAGGCACAAATGTCGGCGACGGTGGTCATAAGTTACCCAATACACGCTGTCTTTGATATATCAAATAACGGAATTCTAGAGAATCGAACCGGAATTTATTAAACCTCTTGCGAATGAACAATACGTGTATTATTGAAGTACATCAAAGGTCGGTCAGTGAACCAACAGGTGATCAACGCGGTAAGATTCAGAATCTATACTACAGTAAAGAAGAAGCAAAATACCTAATCTTTTCGAATTCTAATTACGGTGGTTTTTGTGTAGATGATTTTCACTCACTAAATAGTAAATACCTACCCAATTCGTTATGTTTATTGTTTCAATGTTTTAACGAATTTATAGGTATCTATTTAAAATTGTATGTTAAACACGACTGTTAAAGTTTATCACTAAATTTACCCACATAATTCTATATAGTTCATTGTTTTTATTCAAATATGTTTTATACTGCCCACATATTGCTAACCTAACAAAATGTCTGTTCATGCGACACGTTTATCTTACGCCCTTATATGATACAACATTCAATAAACTATAAAATACAACAATAAATAAACAGTTACAAAACTGAAAACTTACATTTATTTTGCTAATGTTTTAAAAGACTGCAATTCCGAGAACTTTGAAACTTTTGATTGCATTCAGAGGATTCTGTTTAAAATATGACTTTATACGCATAATATGTATTTTTTATTACCTAATAGTGGAAATCTATTATTTAATATTTATTTAAAAATATTTTGGTAAATAAAATACTTGGAATTCGGAAAAAACTTATCTAAAAGTAGGGTAAAGGTTAGGTCTTTGCATCTTTTTTTTAAATAATACTATGTTTTATGACAAACTAGATCAAAGCTATTCATACATAACGAGATAAAGATTAGGTAGGTAGCCACGAGTTTCTACACGACTTTTGATAAATTATTTTTGAAGCGGGTTTCCTCCCTATTTAAATATGAAAAATGGTACTTGACCTCTGAATGACATTTGTAACGTCAACAAATCCCTATCTAATAAAAAAAAAAAAATTCTTTCGTTATTCTATTCATACCGACCGCTTTTAAACCATCGGAAGCTTTAAGCCACACTGTCAGTATGTATGCATGCTGTATCCCGTACCTGATGTGGTGTTATATTCTACATCTGCCATTCTATTCGTATTATTTGTGCTCGCTCACAGTGTCGTCCTTTGATGTTATCAACTCTCGGGAACATAAAACGATTTATAATAATTAATGTGTTTAAATAAGTCCATTACATACAATCATAATATACAAGTATATATATTATGTAAATCGTTTCACAGGTAATTTTCTAAATTCAAATTGATATGGAAAAAACAACTCCACATAGATCAAACAAACGGCTACGAAATATTTTAAGCAATTTGTAGAACTGTACCTAACAACAGACAAGTATTTACAAACATATTTTTAATGAAATTAATTAGGTAAAACTTGTAGAAATATATCACACTACATAGTACGTCGTATTATTTCGAGTACTTCGGGGAAAACATACTATACGGTGATAATAATTAATAAGTTTTAATTATTCGTTGGTACACAGACGGTGGTGGGAAAGTGTACAGTTTTTTTTTCCCGTGTACACGTATAGTGTATAAGTTTTTCGTTAAACAAATTGCGGACAACATTTTTACAATTATATTAAAATTCTGAGTATTGTTGCACAATAATAACGTTCATAATATTTAAAAAAAAAAATGCTGTTTGTAAAAATTATTTCTCCAACCAAACACCCTTTCGGACCACACGATAATATATTTCGTTTTTGAAATGAAAAACGAGATTCATATTTTTCACCAAAAAACGATATAACGGATAGTTTTTAACAATTCAATTTCAATAGCGTAAACAAAAAATAATATTCAACTGCACAATTACAAAATAAAAATAATAAAACGGCAATTTGCTCAGAAGTTATGATGTATCAGATGAAGTATAAAAACCGATTCGAGGAATTTATTATGCTAAACAAAATGTTCGTATAAGATATTATTCGCAAAAATGAACATTTGTATAAAGTGTGTAAAACGAAATCGAAACACCATAAAATCGGAAATACGCTACTCTCACCACGTACGAACGAGACTACTATCAAAGACGGAATAGCGATTTGATTTAATTATTGAACGTTTTCAAGTTTGACGGGAAAAATCATAAGTATTTGAATACGAGTTTTTGTACTGCACAATACACACAAAGGTGTACGGATATAATCGACAGTTGAGACCGGAAGGGACGTGCATTTTTGATGACTATGACTTGTGCGCTCATATTATCCCCTTAATATATATTTAACGTAAAACGGCTATGATATCGTACCCTGACCATCACGTGGACCATATATGGGGTGGGTGGTTATTATTGTATAAAATTATGTTATTAAACAACAGCAACAACAACAAAAACATTTTATTATTATTATCGCAGCTGCAGGTAGCGGTTTAATCGAACGAGAAGAAACGGTTGGCGTTTATATTTTCTGTGGTGTTTTCTCGGTTTGCATAGAAAAAAAAATGATGAAAAACGAGCAGCTACGCATTGTATAGGTACATTGCACACGCGCACACACTCGCACGCATGCACACACGCTGCACACGCATTACACGTATACGACGTCGACGCGACGAGAGAGAATTTTCGGACGGCGATAAATTTGCCACCATAAATTCATCGCGCGCGAAATGCGTCCGTTTGCTCACTCACCTATACTCCGCGCTTGTTATTATACTATAGACACGCACACGTCACCCGCACACCCACACCCACTCGGTTGTATATGTACACGATGTATATGCCGTTATATTATTATAAGCCCGGAAGCACACCAACAGTGGATTGTTGCGGCTAAATGATTACGGGGCCGCTGATGGATTGCCCCGGTCGCGTCGTATCGCATTATTCCTGAGGCGCGTGCGTGTGGTTTCGGGTCTGTCTACACACGACCGCAGCCCACACGAGCACACACGCACACACGTTAACAGGTCTACCTTTAATACGTATATTTATATTATACGACACACGCGTCTTCGACTCACGGTCGCGTATTAATAATAATAATAATAATAACAATAACAATAATATAATATATGCTCGCGCCGACCCAAATCAACTCCAATCGCCCCGACCGCCGACACCCCCCCCCCCCCCACCCGAAACTGAGAGTGTAACACGAAATACCGATTCAAAACGAACCCACCCGCGGCCGAAAACATTTGAATTAAATACGACCGAGTGATACAACTTTCAAGCACACCAGATACGCCCTGTACGAATGATCTACATATACACAGCGTGCTCTCGATGGCGGCGTGTCTACATTATGTGCTGTGTGGTCTTAAATTAATATATTAATATCAAAACGGACGGGTGCTCGCGGTGATTGTTCCAGGGAACAATAATATTATTGTGTTGAAATCGCATAATTATATGACGTATACATTTTGTAGGAAACGGAAAACGTTAATTTTTCAACCTACAGCAGGTGTTATAAAATGTATATTATAATAGCTGCTGCAAGTAATGAATTGCGCCGCCGCCGTGCCTTTATGTTAGAGAGTGAAAATTGTATAACACCGTTGCACTGACAATCATTATGGTGGCTGCATACGAATCGCGTCCCAAAATACGAATGTATACATCGCGATATCCGAGTTGCATCCGTGGTTTTTGCACAACACATCTAAGATGCGTCCGCAATTTTTTTGCGACAAGTACGAGTTGCGTCCTGGTTAATAATATACATAGATTATACGCCATATACATATTTTCCTTCCCGCTTTTACAGACTGAGGACTGCCATTTGTATAAATGGTGTGGTTTAATGATGTATTGTAATTAATGATTATATATATTAAATTATTTATTGTTCTAAAATGAAATGTTAATTTTATGAAATGGTGTGGTTAAAAACTGTAATTGTATATTATTTTAGAAAATGGGTAAATTTTTGTATGCCGATTTTTGAACGAGCTAAGACCTGTTCAATTTGTGTTGATTTGTCGAACATGGAATGTCGAAGTGTAACTGATGCTATAACATTAACAAAATTCATTTCCAATAATAAATTGTAAGGGTGTATTTATAATTTCTGGGACAGATAAGGTATCGATAATTGAGATATCTATACCATCTACGAGTTTATCACCTAACATTATTCTCAGTCGCTGAATAACCTGTGGACGTAACTCGTATATGTGACGAGAAAACCGCGGACGCAACTCGGGTGTGTCGTGACAAAATCGCGGACGCAACTCGGACAAAATATCATTTAGGAACGCAATTCGAATGCGCCGATTATGATATTATAATATAATTTATTGTGTGCTATACATATATTCGATTGCTCTCGAAAACTCGTCCTGCAGGTGATAAATTTAATAATGGACCAACTATTATTTCAATACTATTAGGTCCAATACTATATTATTATGTGTGCATATCACTGGTGCGGGTGTATTAGCGACACTCGTGTGACGTATAGAAGGGGATGAGAGGGAATCGATATTGACCGATGTACGTCTGCTTGACCGGCTGTCGATGAGGGTTTATACCGATGGGAGGGGGGGGGGGGTGTAAACCGTAATTATGATTTATACAGAAAAAAAAATTTGGGATGTGGCAAAACATTCGACTTTTGCCTATAGACGCGTTTAGAACGCTCTGTTCTGGTACCCCGAGGAGCAGGTTTCGCACGCCACCCGCGACCGAAAACATTTGAATTGAATACGATGGAGTGATAAAATTTAAAAACATTAAATAAAGCGATAACACCGACGACCTCACTTTTCCCAAAATTGTGCGCTCCGAATTTTTGCCGGTCGGGCGAAAAGTTTTTGAATAGTTTATGAGACCGGCCGCGGCCGTCGCTTTCATAACAATAATATAATTATTATATTGCACAGCAGTCGAACGCAAAAATAGTCGGTTACCAAATTCCGACCAATGACGTCCACAGACCCGTCAACCGATGGACATATTATGTATATTATTATGATCTCTATACTGCAGGGCTGCAGGGTGGTGTCCGCGAAAATCTGACAAATTAAATAACTTTTGTTCTAATCGATATTTATAAAAAAAAATTTTTTTTAATACAATAATGCATAGACACTTGCGCCACATTTTTGGTTTACATTCTTTATTTTTTAATACTGAAGATAAAAAACTTTAAGATTGATGAAAAAAATTTCTGAAACATACAATATAATCAATTTATCAATTTTATTTTGAGAAAAGTATCATCATATATACGATGTACCGTGACTTTTTATGTATTATTTAGATTTGCGGGTTTTTTTTCGACTGTAAATCCGAATACTCGAACAATAATATTACTGAATAACTTTTAATCAAGTAGAAATATTTTTTTTTGTTAAAAAAAAAAAAATCATTACCATTATGCGTATGCTTTTATTATAATACTTGTAGTAATACGATATTTAAAAAAAAAATTACTCATTTGCTTATACTGAACAAAGTAGAGTAATGGATTAACCATTTTTTTTTTTTTACATAATTAGGCCAAAAAAGCCTTTTCGACTTTAATATATTGTTTAATGGGATGATTAAAATACATTTTAAATCTGATAATTACACATAATTATTTATTTTTATGTTTTAGATATTCATAAACCAGCTATTGTTTTTATGTTATAATTAGTATGAATATTTAAACGCTATTGTTTGAGGGTAAATGGCAAATGTAATTTTGACCAAACAAAATTATCTGACTCAGTAAATACTAATTCATTTTAATTGAAAATTGAAAATTTTTAACGTTTCATTGTGCTGTAATAATAATAACGACTTGATCATTATCATTTTAAATTAACAGTTAATTCTTATTATGATAAATGTATTTTATTAGGTAACTATACAAAAATTGACCATTTTTATTATAACGTCCCTTTGGCTATAATTTATAAATTTGACTTTGGTTTTGAACAATGACTTTTATTACGCTATATTCTAATCGTTTTCATAACCATACAAATAATTAGTAGATACAATTTATAATTATGAGTAAATAATAAGTTTTGTTTACGTTTGTACCGCTCTCTCAAAATTATTAGTCTATAAATATATTATATAATATACTATTCCATTACTAATATTATAACTTGTAGTATACATAATAATATGTATAGGTACACTATTCAAATATATCCCGCCCATATGTGTAAGTATGCCATATTAAACATACTTAATACTTATATTTAAAATTTATTTATGGTTTTTATCTTTTCATCCCGAGGACGAGACCTTTTTTTTAATAATATTTATAATTTAATAATCTTCTGATTCACATTGTGCTGAATAAAATATTTACTGCGCAATATTATATGCAGTTACATAATCTAACATACCTAGATATACTATTGTTATTCTGTAATCTTTAATAAGCTTAGAGCATCAAAAATAGAAAAAAAAATTAAAATTCCTTTAAATTATAAATCATATAATGATTTTACACACAACTAAAATTGCGTAAAGTCATTTTTATGAATATTATAGAACTAATGAGCTTAACAAACAGTCAGGTCCGTACCCCAATTCAACCAAATCATATATAAAGGTCAACAAATATCTTATCGACTGTTATTTCAATTGTACACTTTTGTAATCTTAATTGTATCATGGTTGTTATTTTATTTGTAAAAATTTGTGCAACAGGTAAAATATATATAATTATATCTTTAACCTTTAAAAGTATTTTGTTTTTTATTTTAAAAGTACTTTATATTCAAATAATTTTTAATTAACATTAGCCTCTGTTAATAAAATTTATTCTGAACTGGTATTATTATAGTGGTCATCAGTTTTGGTAGATCTGGTTGATAGTACCGAACCTAAAGCTTCAAGTAATTTTCCACCATCATGGCATATTCGCAAACGTACTGATCCAGGCGTTACTTTATCCATAAGACCCACAATGAGATTGTCCGCAATTTTTTCCAAACGCCCGCATTTATACCAGCTATTTATGAAGTACGTTATCTTGTAATCAATTTTTTTTTCTAATCATTATCTTGTTATCAAAGTCAAAAATAAAAATTGTAAATACTAGATAGTCTACTGTTGGCTAGGAATGTTTTATAAATAAAATAAATTTAAAAAAAAAATGAAGTACGTAATAGGAAAATAATAATATAGAATTAATACTGAAAGTTTGTTGTGGGGTTACTGGCAGATTTATTAAGAATTAACATACATTTTAAATATTCATGGTTGGACTTTATATAAAAATTGTTATAATTAGTGTACTTACTTTGACTATTTTGACAAATAATTTCATCCTTATATTTCATTATATCGTTATTAATTATAGAACCTCTTACTTTCGGGTTTCTTCCTAAATTGATCTAAGATCTAGAGTATATTATAAAAAAAGTAATTTTAATTCTAATATAAATTTAATTTGATAATAACTATTTGCATTGATATCGCTGATAAATTTTAGAGTACTTTATGAAATTACGGAAAAAATATTATAACAGTGGGCCATCTTCAAGTAGCTTACCTTTTTTCCCCTACATCATTGATACTAGTATCAATGTTTTTATTAAATTAAAAATATGTTTTTATTAAATTTAAATTTTTAATTTCTTTTTTCTTTTTATTGAATTAGAAGTTTTTATCTAATTTTAGGTTCTGAGCGCAGCGATGAATGTATTGATTTTACAACGTTGTGTTTTTTTTTATTTATTCATTTGTTTTGTGTCGAAATAACGCTTCGATTTTCAACTTTAGTAACTTTTCCGGTTGGAAAATGAATCTATAGTTGATGCATTATGAAGGTCATTTTTTGAAATTCCCAATAGTTTTCAAAAGCATCGAGAAAAACCAAAAAAAAATTAAGGAAAACGGGAATTTTTACACAAAATAATTTTGAAAAAATCGATTTTAGATATTGATGTAACTCTAATAAAAATTACCGTAAAAACATGAAGTTTTCACTGAAAGTTTATACTGGTATTTTCTATACATTATAACATTTTCAAAAAAATTCAAACCTTTTGAAGTTATTTAAAGACATTCGAAAATTTCGATAATTTTAGTTTTTTTTTTTTATAAATGACAATACAATTTTATTCGTTAGGTAAAAAAGCTACAAAATTTAATACATGGCTTTTAATATATTGTTAAAATAGTAGTTGAAAAAATATTAAAAATACATAGCCACGATTTTTTCAACAAGTATTGAAAGTTTGAATTTTAACAAAATACGTAAAAATCACGAAAATTTGCAATTTATTTTGAGTTAGAGAATCATAAAAATTTTTCTTTGTAAATCTAACATTTGAAAATTTAGTACAAGATTCTTCGCGAGTTTTTCATAAAAAATGTCTATCAAAAATTAAATTTTTATGAGCATTTGAATTACATTATTGGATATTCGCTCAATAGCTCGTATACCTATATCCTTATTATAATGTTCTTCAAAAACGAATAACTGTAGAAACCTGAAATTTACACTACATATTTATTTTGTTAATTCCTATAAGTAGAAGGCTAAAAAGGCAATGGCCTAGAGATCTGCTCAATGCCTAGTAAAAAAAAAAATCAACTAAGGAGAAAATACTAAAAAATTAAAACCCTAATTTCTTGTTAGGTAGCACTGCTGAGAGCCTTCCTTTTCTGTATTTAATGTTATTTTGTCATCACACTTACTTATATTATACCAAAAAAAAAAAAGTAATTCCTATACTTCATAGAATTTTCAAAATATTTCAACTATTTTTCAGTTATTTATAGACATATGAAATTTTTTCTATAAATATCAATACAATTTTATCCGTTAGGTCAAAAAACTTGAAAATGTAATACAAGGTTCCCCATCAGTTAATATAATAGCAGTTTAGTATATTAAAAGTACATAGGCACAATTTTTTTTTTATAACCATTTAAAGTTCAAATTTGAATCCACATTTTTTTTTTTTAATATAATAATAATATAATTAATATAGTACAACATATCCTAGACTGACAAACCGTCTCCACTCAGAATCGTTTTTCGTATACAATTATACTATATCATTGAATTCAAATTTAATACTATCCATTACAGTAACCCACTTATAACCTACTGTATAGCAGTGCGACATCTCCTTAATTACCTGCTTTTTTTATCTTGTTCTTTTCAATTTTTTTCATTAATATTCAATTTAATTATCAATTATAATAGGTTTTTTTCGATTAAAATAAAAAATATCCTTACAATTGGGATATTTTATGAAGTCTTGATTTTTTGCTTTTTTAAATTCCAATTTTTTAATTCTTAAAAAAATTTTTATTCAAATAAGATCTATGAAATTTTGATTTTTAGCTTTTTTTTATTAAAAAAAAAATGATTTATTTTTAAATCTTGATTTCAGGTTTTCAACTTATTCTATTCTATTTATTTATTTTTTATGAAAAATCGATGTTAGTCTTAATTCTATTTCAATTTCTTATTAAAATCACATTTATATTTGTTTATTCAAATTGTATTTTTTTATAAAATCTAGATTTTAATCTATTAAGATTTTTAGTATCCAAATTAAATTTTTATTATAGTGATTTTTAACTTAATTCTGTTTAAAACGTACATACCCACCAGTACCGCCACTGGAAAATTGATTTTCCCGAGTTTGGAGTCGTACAAATGTTTAAATTTAGATTACAAATGTGTGTAAATGAAATAACAATCGATAAGATAATTTTTTACCTTTATATAATATGCTTTGGTGGTACTGGGGTAACAGACCTCAAACAGTCTACTAATTTAATGTGTTAGGCTTTTGTAAAATCCGTGTTTATATAAATGTATATATGCATAATATAATTTTAACAATATATAATACATCATTTAAAACTATGTGCAAGTCTGTGAAACATCACTTTTCCCTTACCAGCTCGTGTCTATTATGAATTAATTTTATTATAATAATTTTATTAGAAATGGTTGTTTTTCATTCGTCGTCTTCTTATAAAAAAAAAAATATTATTATGTTTATATAATAATTTTTAAAATATTTAAAAAAACTGTCTCTACATTTGTAGACGAGTTTGACTGCTAGCATTCGTAATTTATTCTTAAGCCTCTGTTTCGTGTTGGAATTTGAATTCGTTTAGTTATTTTAACGTGTTTTTTTTTTTTAATTTAAATATATGTTTCATTGTAATCTGGAGTTTTTTTTTTTGTAAAACCTACCAAACTATTTGTTTAATCGAATGTTTCACGCATATCGCTCTGTACACAGTCATGTGTTTGGTTAAAGAGCACATATTCTGACTAGTGTGGTCCTAAATTTCAGACACGTTCGACCAGACGTACATAATCACAAACCCGTTTTGTTTATCTTCTCGTGCATAAAGTAGTCCACTTTGCGTTTTTGATATCAGTCGGTAAATAATTTCACCAACTGGAAATAATAAGATAATATTTTTGGGCTTAGAAGCTTTAAACATTACTGTATATTATCACACACTCATATCTAGAAACAGGGTCGTAATTAAATTGCAACGAAAATAAATGTCATCGGTCCATGTGCCAGAGATTATTATTCATCTGAGTGACCCTCGATCTCTACACAATTTTGGATTTTTTTTTAACAGACATTTTTAATTACACACTTTAATATACCTCCATCAAGTAAAATTCTCATGACGTTTAAATAATTCGACCTTTATTATTGACTTTGGTTTTTTTTTGTGCAAATTTTACTAAACATATTGCATATATTTTAAGAACACAGTAAAGTTTTATTAAGAGCTATTCATTGGTTAGGTTAGACAGTTTTTTATTACATTTTTAGTATACATAATTTTTCCAAACATTTAAATGAAATCAATTAAGTACATAAATTAGTGTTTTTAAGAATCATTAAAAACTCCATAGACATCTATTGTTTATCATACTTGAGTTTGATTTCAATATTCTTGCAGTTTTAGTTACCTATTATAAGTTAAGTAATATCGTTTATCATAGTTTACAAGTTTAAAATTCAAACTAAATTATGATGTAACCGCTTTCTTCATCAACTCGTTATCGAGTTTCCACTCGAATTTCCCTAGCAGTGTATTCATATTGGAATCCACAAAATCGAAATCAATTCGACGGGAGAACGTCACTGAAATAAACCTCAATTATAATGTTTTGAGAAAATGACTGTTTGTACACTAAGATTATATTGTGAACCAAAATAACATGAAGATCGTTTTCATTATTAACTGCTAAGAAAGTTGAAACATTCTATAGAACACTTTGGATGTACTGCAGATAATATGAAATCCCGTTCAGATGTGAGAAATTATATATTGGACAAACAGAGCTGTCACTAAGAAATCATTTCACAGAATACATAAATGATAATAAAAGTAAAAAGTTGGCTATGGGGGGGGGGGGGGACATAGAGAAAAGAAGGTCGCGGTTAACTTAATTTAACAACTTCGAGATCTTTAATAATAAAAAAAAGAAAAATGATAAAGAAAACCATTGAAATTTAAAAACGTCCGAAAAGTTTTGCAGGAACCATAATTATAATGGAGAAACCAATAATAAAGTCCTATTATTGTCAATGACAATAATTTAAATACATAAATACAACTTATGGAGAAAAATTGTTTAGGACGTGTATTATGCAACAACTAAACCAGTGGAATAAGTTGTCATTAATTAATTGTACATAATCAATTAATCGTCGGTTGACAAGAAATAAATATTTAAATGTGGTGAGTGAAAGATTTACGACTCACTACTATTCATTAAACGAATTCGTTATTGTTGGCTATTAAGAGATCTTAATGAACATAAAAGCAATCACAATTCGTTTTTGTTTATTTATTTACATATGTTTATACTAAAGGGTTATTTACTGTTAAATTTATTTTTCATTAAATTATAAAACTTCTATTTTACAGTTAGTTGGGTTGCTTAAAAACTATTAAATCCTTTCAAATAACTTCGTACTTCTAGTTAACAATAATGTCGATGCTTAAAAAGTGATCAATAGTTCGAAGGATAGGAAGACATTCAAACTAAAAAAAAAAACCAAACCTAATACAAAATATATAGTTCAAAGTTAGGTTACATCCTTCTGCGTCAATCAAATATCAAACACGAACATTCATAAACTTTTCGGAAACGCTCATTACTTAATTATTTCAATATAAAATTATAATGTCATAATATAGAATATAACCAGCTAATGCAACATGATTTTCATCTCTTTCTCTGGGTGTTTGCTACCATAGACCATAGAATGAGTGTAACGTGGACCAGTGTATTCGGGCATATCTATGTGTTTTACAAAAATCAATATTGTGTATGTATACAAGAATGTTTTTTAAACAGCATGAACACAACCATCATGAACATCTATTTTTATAGGTATCATCACAGTTAAATAGTTTTGTTCAGTACGCGCTTCACTTCCAATTAGTTATGATTGATTGATTTTTATATACTATTGACATAAAAAAAGCGGAGAACTACAATAAAAGTGAAGCAAAAAGTAGAGGATGTGTATCAGAAAAATGAGATAAGTATTATTATTTAGTCATGCGTACAACTAATTACTATGCACTACGCCGATTAGGAAAATGAAGTCCTCACTCGCCGTGGCCAGAAACGAGTTTAAAATACTGAATTTAAGTTAATTTCGTATTAATCATTTTCGTGCATAATAAAATAGCCCATATACAATCAGCTGTGTACAACCTACCATAACGGAATTACTCATTTGCCGAAATAGAGTTACATCGGAAAACATATTTCACGTCTAATTAACTAAGTTCGCATGCGAGTCATTATGGAAATTAGTTTTGAACAACAAACTACAAGATGACCGAGAAAACTAAATTAACCAACTGGTGCGCAAATAGATTTCACGACAATCGCAATACGATTCAGACATTAAAATAAGTTTTATAAAATAAAAAAATAAAATAATGTTGGCCTTCCAATTTGGAAAAAAAACCTTAAATGACAATTATAAAGTTGCATTTATACAGATAATTCTGATATACGAATATACGATACGATTAAATTCTACTCACTTTAAAATTTATATTTAACTCATAATATATATAAGTTTATCATTTATAAAGATTCGTTAAAATAGTAAGACATTTGTATCAGAGTCCTCAGTATAGTTTTGAATTTCATAAAAAAATTATCATCGGTTTTTTACAAAACGACATCTCGTATACAATGCGTATAAAATATTATTAAATCAAGATTACAAATCCAATGTAAACTACCATAATATAATCTTATATCTAAAACATATCAATTTGTAATACAAATTGTATTATACAAATTTTGTATGGTAAAATGTAAATTGTAAAAATTTTAAATTTTTATAAAAAGCTTATAGTATAATAATAACCTGTGAAGTTGATACTTAACAAATAAAATAAAGAAAAATCCAATGTAAGAATTACTGACGAATCATTTTAATATATTTGTGAATTATTAGATATTAAGTGATTTGAACAATTAAATGAGCTATTTTTGTATAATTATTGGTTTTAGTTATACAATTTATCACTAAAATATATGAATTATGCATTAATTAAATATTCTGTGAGAAACATTTGAAAGTTTAAATGTTTAATTAAAATCTTAGGTCTTAAGTCTCTATAACGGTTTTTTACATTAATTTATATTTTAATTAAAATAAAGAAAGGTTTTGAAAAACTATGAATTCATTTTTGCGATTTTACTATTGTTCATTTTTGTAGGTATGTAATAATAACTTTATGCAGTACATTTAGGTCTTATACTTCCAACTTGTTAGGCACGTTGATTACCTCCCTTAAAATGTTTACTTAAATATAACGATGATAAAAATATTAATCTATTTAGTTGGTTGCTATATAATGTTTTCATAGTGTTACGCCATTGTTTAAATAAACCGATCGAATTTGTTAAAATACGTATTTCGAAATGTTAAAAGAGCATTAAAAAAAAAAAAAAACATTTGCTCAACCAACCACCAAACATTACGTTACCTATAAAACGATACAACCAACCCCCACGAATAGAATGCGATTGAGTCTCATTATGTCGTTTCATCGCTCTGACAATAATTACACATAGAATGTCAACAACAACTTTCGTTTAATAGCCATTATTATATTATTTTAGTTTAACAACAACTGTCGGGAATCGTTTGTGTTTCAGCACTCGAGTTTTTACGACAATGAGTAGTTAAAAAGGGGCGAGGCTTGGGAATTTCGTTGTTTTTTGCTTTTGTTTTTTTTTTTTTTTTTGTGTGTGTCCGTGTATTCTGGTCGTCTTATTGTCATAAACTGATAACTATACAGACCGCCCTTAATAAGTTTTTGACAGTGTCGTCATGAAGCTTTCTCACAAAACGATTGTATATCGGACCCGGGATTTCCACACTAAACTTCGAGACCACGCCGGGAATATATTACGCAATAATAATCGGTTTGTTAGAACACAATTTTTAGGGCGTAACAAGAGTTGAATAAAAAAAAAAAAAAAAAAAAATGGTAACGAAATTATTATGTATTGTTTTTAAAATTAGTATACATTTGAAATGCTTTCAAGCAAATTAAAACAACTCAAGAGATGAAACAATAAAGCATAAATTGACAAATCATAAAAATAAAAACAAACAATAAAACAATTATTTTCCATGACTACATAAATTAAAATATTTAATATCGTATTCGTATTCGTGGGATGCTATCGAAACTGTTGTTTACACATTCATACTGATAAACTGTGGCTCTACACTATACGAACATGCAACCACCATGGTATAATATAGTATGAGATGGGTAGGTCGTAGCAGCCGTAAACAGAAAAGAGTATACGCAATCTCAAGTTTTCGTGGATTTGATAAACACGTCAGCCTTAGTATATCACCTAACCTGCCATCTCCAGGGAAAAAAAACCGAATCTCATTAAGGCGTCACCAGCTGACAGATTTTGTCTTTTCAAGCCCGCGAAACAGGTCGAGTGTGTCACTGGGTCACGAACAAGAGTTATTGTAGCTATGACAGTATAGTACTATATTGTCTAATGACAATTCAGATCGTCCGAGTTCGTGTTGTATTCGCCTTCATAAAGTCAGCAGCACTATCACAACGGACACTTAATTATAATAATGTGAAATATATCCAACTAATTTTCTGTAGACATGCTGTGTCGGCAGCGTTGGACTTCCAATGGAAAGGTTTTCTAACTTTTGTGCTGCGAACAAGCTCGATATGTTATTTTACTCGGCGAAAATTCCGCACAATCACTAAGTCGTGTTGTTGGAGGTACATGATTGGCCGGATACACATAAGTTATGAAAAAACTCTTCCCCTGACTGATAATTCCAACACGAAATCCGGGAATAATCAAACACTGTTATACTATTACTTATTTTTCAGCATAATTCATAATTTATAGTATGTGAAGGTGTGGTACTCGAGTTGGTCATTAGTCTTTTTGGACGATTCGTTATCAACACTTCGCGGTTTCCGGTTCCGTTAAAACGACGGTCGTGACGACGTTTACGAGACGAAACGAACGATCAAGTCGCAGTTTTGTGCCAGGAAAACCGGAGACGATAATGGTGCGTACTGCGTGGCGTTCACTAAGAATTAGACGATATTGAAACGAACAGTGGCCCCGATGACTTTCACTCGGCGATTTTTTAGGTAATAAATCCAGCGTGCCTAGAATTTCGGAAAGTTAATTTCTGTCCGATCTTTTAACGGGATTCCCAACGCCGGCGCCGATTTGTCTGCTTGGCCGCGCTCCGCAAAATGTGATCCACTTGCCATTGTAGTCTAATAAGGATGTCGACGGTCGTAGATTTTTTACCGGGAAATGGCGCACACGATCCGTGCTCGAAACGTTAAAAAAAATCCATCTGGTTTTTATGCATCGGAAAATTCGTAATGAAAAAAAAAACCAATTAGGATACCGACTGCCGCCGTCGTCGCCGCACGGTATCGTAGGTATTAAATTATTAAAAACGATTAACGATTGAAAATCGTAAATTTCCGTAGACGGGGGGAAAAAAACAACGCTGAGATGCGTCCGGAATAAGTATTCGTACATCTGAACACATAATTGAATTCCACTACAACTAAATTACACAGACTGGATACATCCATTAAATAATTTAATATTAAAACATAAAAATGGTCGTTTGGTTTGTCTGCGTTCTACGGTGTGCATCCATTAAACATTGAATATGAGCAATACATATTGTAATCGTTCTTAAGTCTAAATCATTAAATGTTCTATGAAATATATTACTCATATAATGTACCTATGTGTAAAACACAAATATATAAATTCTTTTCTTTTTTTTTTTAAAGTGCGTATACAATATTAAACGTACCTACACAGTTTGTGGCCGAAACAAGGAAGTTTGTGGAGTATTTTATCATTATATATTTAGAAATACAATTTTATGATACGAATCGATACAGAAATTAAAATAATAATGCTTCATGTCAAAAAGATTAAAACGACTGTGGGTAGTAGGTAATGATTTAATAAAAAAATTATAATTGAATTTTGGATTTTACCATTCATAATCACTTTTTTCATTACATATTGATGTTTGATGTATTGAAATGTTATACAAGGTAATATAATAATATTTTTATGAATTTATTACAATAATATGAATTACCGAGAATTAATACACGACCGTAGTGTACCAGATTTGCCTATATATATCGCCGTGAAACCTAACGTTATTTCGTTAATAATAAAAATTATTAGTTAGGTAATGCAATTTATTGTTATAGGATGATGCATCGATATAATACTATAGTGCATAATATTATAATAACACATTTGTTATTTAAAAATATAATTATTTTATAGTGAATAATTTCAAATGTAGGCTTAAAAAAAGAATATTCTGATTTTTTCTGAATATGAATGTGAATATTCAAGCGATAGTATAACTGTATAACCAACAATATTCATCATTGAAATATTTTACCACACTTTTTTCATTATTTTTACTAAACAATCTATTTAAACAATTATTTATTTAGTTCATCGGCTATGTTAAAAATATAATATATATAACGTAATAAGCAATTTTATCAATTGATACGAATTATTATTAACTTACGCTTTTTACGTATACCTACTTATTTCTCAGAAATAATTTTATGAAATCGCATAATATTTTAGACATTTTTGAAGTTTGCTCTACAATCATAATCCAAGTAATTATAATTTGCTCACTCAACTAGAAAATGTAATATGCAAATTGACTATTAAAACAATATTATAATATATATATATTTAATTAGAAACGGAATTATATTATTTTGAAGCACTGTATTAATTTTACTCCGAGACTTCTGGTTCGCCGAAAAGCAAACAGAGCGTACAGGTCCCGAGAGTTATTGACGAGTTCGCTGGAATTCGCGCGAGGATATAATATTTTGATTAGCCGCCTAGGTTCTCGCTTGTCTCATACTACGTACAAAACATTACACGCACGTAACGAGTGAAATAATTAATAAACAAACTACGTCTCACCTGGGTAGCTCCGAGCTAATCTACTACGAATGATAATTGAGTCAAGGCGACGAACACGCATTTTACCATACGTTGGATTTAAAATTAATAAAGGCGAGTTACGCAGTTCGACGGAAGTGTATATATTGTCTTCGTTCGGCGGTTGCACAACGTCAACTATTATACTGATATTGTCATAATAAATTAAACAATAATTCAACTGCAATGTCCGTCTTCGTCTTCACTTCTACTCGTCAAACCCGGCCGTCGAACACAGACATTTATTAGCGTTGTATCCAGGAGAGAGAGTTTTAACCCCCCCCCCCCTCCCCTCCATTCGTATTTTTTCCACTATTATATTTTTTACATTGTTTATCACTTCATGTTTTCACATCCATATGTACTTTTGATACGTATTATTTTGGTGTGCGAAAATTGCATTAATTTATCGCCAAAAGCAATGCGATCGGTACTAAAAATCTTTCATTATACTATTATGTTTAAAATATTGTCTTCCAATTTTTGCTGCTGTTGATTGTATTTACATAAAAATTAAACATTAAAAATCTTAAGAATAAACTCAATTTTCTATGCCATATTCTTATCGTGGCACATCGTTATGAGCTCATTATGAACTGAAATGGAGTACACCATGTATTTTATTGAAATCGATATTATATGCACACAACATAAGAATATAATGCGTACATTATGATTGAGCATTTTAATGCATAACGTTAACTAGTGATCCTGATTTTTCTCGAAAAGCCGCTTAAAAAAAAATTTCATAACGTCGTTATATTTTTAAATTGTATGATTTGATGGTTTATCTTGCATTCGGTTTTATAACTTTGTTGCATCAAAACCAATTATAAATACTGCAATCCCGAAAAATGATGTGATAACGATGTCAATTCTCCAAAGATTTATGATTTTAAATTTAAATAAGTACAAGATAAATTTAAACAGAAAAAATTAAAATGATAAAACGTCGTAGTATTTTTCTTAGAGTTGTTGTAGTTGGTTAGCTCTTAGATTATGTTTGATATTAGTATTTATTTATTTTTATTTTATTGGTTAAGCATCAACTACATAGGTTACTAACTTTAACAAAAGTATTACATTTTTACATTATTATATGTTATTGTAAAATTCAATTTTATTTAGATATAAAATTATGTTTTGATAGTTAAAACCGATTGCTTCGTACAGGTTGCCAGGGATGTTGAAGTCTTTCCTAGCTTCATTGAATTTTGGGCATTGGAAAAAGGATGTGTTTTATGGAGTAGTTTTTATTGCATGTTTGGCCTAGGGGTGGATCTGTCTTTACCATGATATTAGTATTAGAATATTTATATCGTTACTATAAGTGCGGTTTTCTAGCGAATATATGGAACTATGTAATTTATCTTTGTTATGACATCAAATAACATTATTTAATTTCAATAACATTTTAAACGAGTGAAATGTAATTTGTAAATCTTGGCGATTCTGTTGCGAAGTTACGTAATAATGATATGTTGTTATCCAAAATCCTACTTGAGCACAATATAGTAATAAAACTATAAGTCTATATAATATGAACGATATAATATTTTTAATCTAAACATTAAAAAACCCTCCATAAATGATATTTTTTTCGTATCTTCTGATGTATGCTTTGTTATAAAATACGTTTATATAATACTATTATTAGATTTTAGGAAGTATATAATATAAAAACAGGTCATAAGCATTTGGATGTTGTATCCTTGTACGTACAAGATACCCAAGGTAACATTCACAGCATTCGCAAGTCTCGTTGAAATATATTCAACTAAAACGGCGCTTTGAAGTTTAAAAATCAGCACGTATAGCATTTATGATATACATATATAGTATATATGATAATCATTGGTAAATAGCTAATGAACTCGGTGGAGCATAAAATGATCGTTTTGTGTTTTTACGGGGGTCGTCGATAAAAATATATTGACAGAAGCTGCTGGTTAAAGATTTCACGGGTCGTAAAGTGTGCTCGCTGTGTCATATTTAATAGCGCAATATATTATATTACATTGAAGTATTAGATCATTATTAGATTTTTGATTTTTATATCACAAACACATCAATGAAATATAATAACACTGTTGTTATTATTATACCGCGACTCGCTGCTGCGTGTGATTTATAAAAGGCTGCTGAATGTGGATTACTGTTTATAATAGAAATTTATTGCGAAAACTGGAAGTGAAGAAAATCGTGTGTGTGCATAAAACGCGAGTACATTTATTTCGTTTTCCTCCAACCTACCCCCCCCCCCCGCAACCACCGCCGATCGCGGACGACAACTCACACTACGCCCACGTGTTATTTTTTATCTCTCGGGAGGGGGATGAAAAAAAAAATGAAAAATTATAAAATCGGTTCACCGGGGCAGGGGGCGAAAGGGGCGAGAGTGGGAGAGCCATCAAACCACCGCCGCCGCGTAAATGCGTGCGTGGTGGGTGTATGAATGTGCAGTGTGTCTCGCGGGGACGCGATTCGAATCGTTTGCAGGATTGTCAAAAGGGTTAGGCAAACGAAAAAATAAAAAATAAAATAGGCACCACCGTGTAGCTTTCTCTCCCTCCGCACAGTCACGATAAAACTACCTTTACACATATACACACCCACTCCTACCCACAAACTCAAACACACACACAGAGTGTATATATATATTATCTTTATCGTATAATAGTATCGAGAAAATGTTTGTACAAATAGCCAATATGTATACCGGAAGGTCTCAAAGTGTATCGGTAAATCCTCCGGTCCCGTTGACTGCAATGTCACGCTACGGCCGCCACCGGCAGATGGTACGTTTTTGTTTAGCCCCGCGCGCGTTTGTACTAAACGGATATCAGTTTTGCTGCGTGGGTGGGAGTGCGGATCGGGGTGGCCAACATCCGGTATAAGAAATCCCGACTATAACCGTTATACCAACTTTGCCACCACACACATCTACCTTACCTTTCCGCCGCTTCGCACGACCGTCCGACGCATCATCATATATACACACACACCGGGGTGTAGGGTTATGTTTTTGAATTACGACGGTCAGTGTAATTGTGTCATTGTGTGTGTGTGTGTGTGCGCGCGCACTTATAACGACCTGTGTTAGTCGTAAAGCGAGTAGGGTTGCGGGATGACTGGCTCGGAAGGTATGTATGAGGTGGTGGAAACTTTTCGGCTGTTCCGGTATAAAATATGTGGACGTGTGTTTAACGACGACAAGGACGACGATCGATCGATAACCGATATTTAGCCGACCGTCCACCTAACCATGTCACTGTGAGAGTGTGTGTGTATACATATACAATAAGGTTTTAACTGTACCTTTACTGTGAACTACCGGTGGTATATGTATTGTGGGTGTACGCGATGCTGTGGGTTGGAGAGAAAGACTGATAAATAATGCAATTCGAACGATTTTAAACGTTTACCCAAACGATCCAGTCGCAGTAACCGGAAGTAAATATATATATATATATATATATATATATATATATATATATATATATGTGTGCGTGTGTGTATGTGAAGGCATGAATATATGTATGTGTTTTAGTGCGTACAAAGTGTATGTATGTATATATAACATCCACCCCCCTAAAGGTAATGTTACACATACCAATATCATAGTCCCACAAAACCTCTGGAGTCAATAAAACGTAAAAAACATGTTTTATTTTTCAAAATACCGTTTCGATTCGTACGTTTTTCAAAAGCAGAAATAATTGAAAAATGTATAATATCATTATGTATATGTATAGTACCTATATAAGGTACATATAAATACATTTGACTTCGTATTCATTTTTTTTTTCTTCGATTTTGTCAGTTATCGTATAATTGGGTATTACACAATGTATAGAAAAATATGCCAAACAGACACTTTATTTTTTATTTTTTTATCAAAGTTCTTTTCGACATTCCTATGATAATTGCACTCGAAAAATAATACGCAACTAAGTCCAATTACCTGCCTATTTTCTCACCATGAAATTATAACTAAGCCGGTACGTAACATTATTATAATATTAATGGATCAAAGTCAATTTGTCAACATCCCATCTCACCACTTTCAGGAAGCTTTCGTCGGATAATACAGTGCGCTAACATTTGAACCAAATTTTTTTCTGTAATTATTTATGTATACACATCGGCCCCAACATTACAATAACAGTTTGATTAATTAAGTAAGCGCTCGAACAGAATCATCAGAATAATATTTTTTTAAACATTTGCTTAAAATATAATAATATCATAATAAATGTCTGTACACAAACATTTCAATCAGACTTTTCGAAGTTAGTAGTTTACGCGTTTGTTGTAATCAGAATTCGATTTTAAAACAAATTTCGATAATTTTTATACATCAATTCGCGTTATTATTTATATTTTATGTTTCATTTTTTTTTTATTATTATTATTATTCTAAAATCCATTATCCAAAGAATGATAAATGGACAGGAATGCTAATGTCAGATTATTCGATAAATATGTATACAAATATATGGTTTAGGTTAATTACATATTTATATAAATTGATAAAATACATACGAATTTTTAATATTGCAGAGCATTCGTCGCTAAACGTAATAAAATAGATGATGGAGTTTCGGGATCGGGCGCAATATTTTTGCAATTAATCAAATCTGCCGATTGTTAAATAACAGCATTCGTGAATTACATTATATTGTGTTCGCGCCGCTATGCGTTTGAATGGTCCAAAACCGTTATGAAACATTACGCTTTTATCACAGCACAAAAAACAAATTAGAAAAATAAACGTCTGACAATGAATTGAAAAACGCTCAAAACCGTGTTGAGGCTAAATTGTTAAAATGACATGAAATATCTGCAAAACCAAATCGCCTATATTACTGTCTTTCAGACGATATTCGTAAAATATACATAATTATTTTTGTGCAACTGAATGTTTTATTTCCGTATACGATTTGGATGTGACAGACGTCGTGGGTCTATAGTGTACACCCGTCTGCTATTGACGGCCGTTTTAGACTATATTATGAATATCTTACCATTTATGTCAAAATATTTCATCGATCCGTTTTTGACCGTTTCAAATCGATATTAAAATCGAATTACCGAATAAACATACAAACATTATACAGGAATGCGGGTACGTATTTTCTGAAATACATATTATTTGCAATATTATTGAATTTTCATCTGAATTCGAAAAATTAGGTTTAACCAAAATACACATATACTAATGTATTTCTCGGAAAACGATACCGATGGAAGTACACGCGGCACTTTACTGTTATAATAATATAGGCCAAGTCATTTGAAATAGTTTTCCAAGTTTCCGTTTCCGTTTTTTTTTATTTTGCGATTCTTCAGGCTTTATTTAAAGTTTTATTACACACCTTTATATATTATTATTTTTCTCCTTTGTGTCACCTCGAGATCACCTGTTAATTTAACACCAATAAAGTTGATTCTAGGACTGATACTATATACAATGTATATATATTATACATAGCAGGACATTTTCGGTGTAATTTCCACTGCACCTAACTACAATTTATTTAGTTTTTCGGATTACCTTGGTCGGTATAAAACTTTTACCACCGCAGTGAAATGTTAATAGATTACCTATGAAATTGTCGTACAGATTCGAATGCTACCACGCAAGATTTGGATACGCGACAGGACAAAATAGGCGAAATTGCCGTGTGCAGTTTTTATGATGAAATTCCCTGAATTGTTTACTGATCGTTATGACGTGTTTTGTGCTAAACTCAGTAAACTCGCGGTGGGTCTGCTGTAAATAATTCAAATCCATGAGAATTTAACATATTTTATTTGAAGTTACGACAGTGTGAAAAGATCTTTCGTAATATTTCATCAAGCCGAACAAAGCATGATGGTTTATTCATTTCCATTCCTATTTTCTTACCTGTGCGTTTTAACTCTTAGAAAATTAAACTACACACCTTTTTTTTTATTTAATTCAGAATGGCAAACAATAAATCATATTATGAATTTTATTAAATTAAAAAAAAAAAGGTTAGCCCATATAGGTCATACTGCAGTGGTTATAGTATTTTATTAACACTGTAGAAACTTAAATTCACTTTGAAAATAAAAATGTATTGATTTGTGCCAACAGTCTCGAAATGCGCATTAAATAATAAATATAATATTTCCAAGAATTCCCATAGGTAGGTACGATATTTAATATTTCATAATCCATAATCTAAAATAGCTAAAAAACTTATGTATAATATAATATATAAGTTCTATTGCGGCACATAAGAAATATCGTCGATTTTGGTGATTGTTTGATATAGTGCGTGCGACGTATAAAACACCAAACAACCAATATTATTATAAAACATTATGTATTACTACTCATATTTATGTAAAATGTTAACGCTAATACAAGTGCTATATGCGTAATTTGGTATCTTAATTAACCATCGAATAATTTTATATTTATGTGAAGAAAGTAATTAAAATATAGACGATAACTCGCAATGTTTCAAATAATATATTATTATTGTCTATGGATTCGTATACAATTAAGTAACGATCAGTTTGATGAAAATCATTAAAATTCAATACATTATGTGCTTAGTAATTAACCACTATTAAACTTATATATTTCACAGCATAATCTCTCGCTCCCCTCTCTCTTTCACACTATTTGAAGTCTGTCGTAGTTACATCCAATAAACATTATACCGTAGCTATCCGTTGGGAAACATTTCCCATAGTATCTCGCCCAAGACGGTAATTTATTAGAGCCCCACAACAAATGGGTGGTTGACCTAATTTTTAAACAACTTACGGTTGGTAATAGTAAGAAAAGGGTAAAATAAATGGTATATTTCTTATTCACTGTGTTCAAGACCTTTATAGTGAAATGTTACTAGTAAGCTATGCGTTATTAGGAAAACTTACGGATTCAATACGAGTAAAATCTATATACATATAACTTAAGTCTCAAACTCTCAAACTCTGAAAACTATTATCAAATAATGTATTATTGAGGTACCAAAAGAATTTCTTCAAAAACAATATCTTAAATTTCATATAAGTAATCCTAGTTATCCTAGTTTTAAAATTAATAGCTTATTTATTTATTACATTTTTATTTTAAATCGTTTAAAAAATTTAAAAAAAATGTCCACATAAATACACGTAATAAGGGCACAAAAACTTCATATTATATTATTTTGTTGATTATTTTCTTTAACATCATAACTACTTATACTGTAGTATTAAGTGTTAAGAGCTTCGAATGACTTTTAATATTATTTTTAATAAAATATTTTTAATTCCCAGTTTGTTTTTATTAACTTATTAAGTTTCTTCACAACTTTATACATTGACGTTAAAATATACCTTGGGAGTTGCGACTAAAGTTAACAACTACACTATAATATATTTGCGACTTTAATTGTGTAACTTAAGTCAAAACTAATTTCACAAATGTCTAGTGTATTCTAGTGCTTAATAGTACAACCTGCATAATTTAGAAACATGTAAATTGATTCAAAAATAACCCAAAAGTAAAAAAATATATAGCCCATTACATTATTTATCCGATTTTCATTTTATATTTCAATTTGTTTCCATTAGTATTCTAAGTGCACTTTTATCCCTGGTTTAACCACAGATTATTGTATAAGCCGGGATAGATAAACCTTAATATTTGTGGTTTTAAATGGTATTTTATGCTTTTAAAATAAAATATAAAAATAACTAACCATAACTATAGAGCTTTTAATGCTTTTGTTTACATACATTTTTAACATTAGTTTGGAATACATAAGCCGACTTGTGTGGTAAAATAATAAAATAGAGACAAAAATATATAGAAATATATATAATAATAATATATTATTTTATGTAGGGTGTGTAAAAAAAATCACTGTACAACATGTGCCCTCTGTAGATCAAGCTTTGTTTCGAAAAGAAAGTTTTCCAATTGTTTAGTGTTATTGTGCGAAATAATTTGAAACCAACGGGTCGCCTTTTGCATCTGGTGCTTTATAAAGCAGCTCAATATGCGATACCAATATGATAATGAGTTCAGAGGAGAATACACTGGAACTTTATGACAGCGGGGAAAAAAAATTTAGACTCATAATATTATAAAACTCCAAAAGTCCTTGATACTATCTACTTCTTTTTTTTTGTCCGTTCACTTTCTCATTATTCACCACCCCGCCACGCGTTCGCTCCTTCCTTATATTTATTTACATGTCAATGTTCGAAGAGTTCTTCACGCAACGAGATATTTTCAAATAAAAACTTTTGACCTCTTTTACTGCAAAACTTTATCACACACCCGAACAATGTTGACTCACGGACGTGCGTGATATCAGGAAATAGTAATGAGAAGTGTAACCCAATCGCTGTATGGTAATAGGATCTATTTGTTGTTTGACGGCGAATTCAATTTATAAGTTTCACCATTCTGCAGTACCTCATACCCAATCCAAATGGATCGGTGTCTACGATATTTAGAAATAAGGCCCAACGTTCAATATTACTTTATATTGAACCCACGAAAAGGATTTCGTCACACACACACCCTCCTCGTTAATGTATTTTTAAAAGTAATACTTTTAATCGTGTGTCGATCGCTTTTCTCAACATAATTATATTAATAATAATAATAATAATAATAATAATAATAATAATAATAAGTTTGTTAATATATATTGAAACAAAAGTGGCAAGTGTGGAGATTATTTTAGAATTGTATAAAAAAAAATTAAAAATTGAATCGACGGTAACACAATTATAAGTTTCTTTGACCGGAGTATTTTTAAACTCTTTTTAACAATTTGGTGAGATAATTGGTTTGTGCCACACATGTATATATAATATATATTTTATGATTCAATAAACTTAACACTAAACGAAATTTAATATTACCTCAGAAACTATTATAGGAACTAACAAGGTGAGAGATTTACTCTTACATAGTTATATATATATTATATTATACACTTTGCAGTTCTTTGATTTATGTTAACAAAAAACTTGCTCTGAAACACTTTCAACTTCGCCATGACTTCAAATAATATGTTCTACTACCTTTCAACAAAATTCAGCGGAATTTAATTCTCTAATCGTTATTTATGGACCAGTAAAACTTTCACTCGATGTATTCTTATGCATATTTTAATGCGTAGTTTAAGAATTATAAAGAAAAAGAACTTTCAAATAGATACGCATATGTAATAACAATTATAAAATTTTCAATATCGTTTTGTTCATTTCCGTTTAAGTTCTTTAAATTATTTAATGAAATTATATTATAAAAGTGAAAAAATTTTCAGAAAATTGTATTAATAATTGTACTTTTATAAACTAAGCGAATCGTGTGAATTTCTAATAATAAATTAAACACATTTTATGGCTGAATGGTTTTTAAGAACTAAGTTAAACATAAAAACAACAGAAGGAAATAAACAATTGTAAATACGGTTAAAATACATAAAAATGTCTTCTCAAATATTATCTTTATGAATGAATTTACGCTTAAAAAAATATTTAAAACATTCAGTAGATATTAATACTCGTATATTATACACTTTATAGATAACTTTATTGGAATATATTTTTTATTTTTTTTTTTGCAATTTCACTGAAGTTTATTTTTGAATCTTCTTTATTTGTTAAAGAGTAACTAGTGATTTAATCACGTTTTGATTTCACTTTTACATAATTCAGACAATATTAACATAAACAATATTTGTAGATATAATATTACTTTATTTTAAATTAATTTAATATGATCTTCATAGGTTGAGATGTACTGTACTTGACATCATCTCTTAAAATATGATTGTTAAATAGTGAAATTCCTACTGTATATTTTATAGCAAACTAAATTAGATTTTCCAGATTAAAAATTACATGATATTTTGTTAATCAAACTCATTATATACAGATATATTATCATTATATACCTACAATAAATACATTCTTTTACGGTGACAATATTTTGTTTCTGCTATCGAAAGGGTAATTTAATTTTAAAAAGACGTTGGATTTATCATACTTTCATAATATTATTTATTTTTATTCAAACCTACTCGCGTGCGCTTAAAATGAAGTATTTATCATACGTAATTATATATAATAGCGCGCGCACACACACACACACGTTGATATATAAGTGTATGTTAATAATAGTGTAATCGCCTCGTTTTTTATTTTATTTTAAAAAAAAATTTCAGTCGGCGGCGGCAGCGGTGGTTACCATAAAATTTCTAGGCGCCGCCAAGAGACGGGTTGACAAAGTAATCCCAAAACGAACCGGGACCTGACATGGAGAATATAACGTCTCGTGTTTTTTCCCCCATCTCTCTTACACTTCAACTATTTTTTTTTTCTTTCTTCCATCCCGTACGTACTCTTGCACTCTTTTTGTGTAACTAAGCTCCCATCCGAGCCATTTTGGATTTCCCCGAGTTTCAATTTATATTCCGCGTCTTTTTTTCCCGGGCGACGATAAATTATCCGGAACACCTACCACTTTATTATTATTATTATTATTATTATTGTATTAGCGATGCTGGGCACAATACGCACGTGTGCAGGTACCGCAATGATATTAAACACGCGTGGGCCACCGACACATGTCGAGGTTTTATCTGCACGGTTAGGCGGTCCAACGTTGTGCGACAACAATACCCTGCAATCATAAACTGTGGTAATATTCATCCGTCAGCTGCGCCCAACTCTTTCCGCAAGTTGTTTCGGTAAAAAGGAATGTATAAGATCGGTTCGAGTTTCGAACAAATAAGCACAAAGCGATATTGAAAAGAAAGAAAAAAATAAATATTTATACATGTACGTTCAAACATTATTATTAATAACGTTCTCTGACCCCCAAACCCCGCCCACATACCTGCGCATTCATAAGAACTTATATCCACCGAAACCTTGGCCGATCGTCGCCTCAGACGCTTCGTCGCCATAATAATATTATTATACGTAGGTACCTATTATAGTGATCGCATTACTTTCGCGTCGGCATTCGACTCGTCACGCATTGCTCACGAACGAAATATCAATTATTTATGTTTGTTTTATTATTAAAGATTGCCGTACGTTTCTCCTTTAATGTTTGCAATCGCCTTCGAAACGATAAGAAACGAATACCATCACCCAACCTGCAATCGTATAAAATTCGTACCGTTTTTTTTTTTTTTTTATGACAATTGATTTGGCGAGCCAACTGAATCCATAATAATAATGATATAATACATAAAATATGTACCGCCCTCTAAATTATTTGAACTCGCCATACCCACCGGCAGATGTTAATTTATTCGAAGGGTGAAATCCCAACTTGAATAGCATTTATATATTAAATATTTACAGGTCATAAAGTATTTAATGGTTTTCGAACCACTCGATTCTAAACTTTTATGTCACTTTTTAATTGAATTTGCACAACGAGGTACAATGCGGGCATAGAAAATAATGTTTGTTGATTTTTTTTTTTCTTTAAGACATAGTTATTATTTGTGAAACATAATATTCCATAATTTTATTAACATTTTTGTTTTCATTTTATATATATAATCGATTTTACGTTTTAAATACTTAAATTAAAAAAACAAATAAATAAAAAGCCACCAAAATTCATGTGATGACAGCCATTTCTTATAAAATGTTATCTTGAAAAGCATATTTTATATAAAATGGTTCACCATTGACTCACGATTAAGATAAAACATCTGATACATGAAACTATAATACACCTAATGGGAATTTTATCTAAAAAAAATCGCAAAACATAATATTATATCGTAACATATAATAATTTTTCCTTCGTATGTGATATACATACACCCGTAATGTTTCATGGTATAATACATAATATAATTTAAGGCAAAACTGATTAGCTTATTGAACCTAATAGATTATACAGGATAAAACTAAAATAACTGACTTATTATGCGATAACTTTTGTTATAATCAATATTATATATATATATTTTTTTTTGTCTTTTATAAAAATTCATAAAATCTTACGCTATTTTTTATTTATTTCTTAAAAATAAATAATGAAATATTTGATTTGATTCGATTTAAAGAAAAAAAATAACCTATTTGTAAATCTTAAAACAATTTTGACGGTAAAAACATTTACCTAAGTTTATTGTTTAGAATTTCTTAAAATATCAACTGATATAACTAACTTTTCAAAATACTGTTTTCGAAAATTTATTTATTTTTTTTTCTATTTAAATATATTCAATTTGTTTACAATAAAAAACAATAATAATGTAATCAGGATAACATAGAAAATATACAAACATGAACAACTACGTGAAGAGGAGACCACGCGTTCATTAACAAAACCTTAGAAATTTTTTCCCCTATTTTATGAGACAAATGTCTTTTTATCGTCAGTGAATTCGTGGTATCCTTTATTATCCATTCCTATATATTATTTTCACAATTTTCGTCATATGTTTAACTGACGTCATTTTTTTTTTTGTCAAATTTTTCTGTTACGCTTTGTATAAGTTATAGGTTATCAGCACTCTTGACCTATTTTATTGACATGTACAAAAGAAAAAACAATACACTAATTTATCAGCCAGTGTAAGTATATTTTTGTGCAATATACAGCCGATAATCAAATAAAATTTCAAAATATCAAATTATGTCCCCGGGGCATATTTTACCGCATTGATGTGACTAGCTTTATTGTTACTTCATATTATAATATAAAATAATATGAAAACAACTAACAACAACAACAACAACTAACATTAAATCGTCGTTATACGACCGGAAGTATTTGACGATTCGAGCTTGGACAGTTATTATTTTCGACGTTTATGTCATTGCCGAATAATGAATTTATATTATATTTCGAACCTAACACTATTATTGTTTCTTCGAACTTTTGAATCAAATCTATGCGTGTATCAGACCATATAGCCTACCCCATTTCAGACCAAAGTTTCGTTTACGATGACACACGGGTATAAAATATAATATATTATATTATCGGCTATACAATAGAGAACGTCCATGACATAATAAAATTGCAGTTTTCTATTATATTGTCGCGTGTTTATGTTATATGCTTATTGGCGCGGGTTATTTGATTATTATAATATATATTATATTGTTCTCGATAATATATTTTACCGCGTCAGATCGCATTGAGAGACAGTGTGGTACACACACGCACATACAACGGGTAGGATCGCGACGGTGGGCGATAGACAAAAAATAAATCGTTTTTCTTTTTCTTTTTTTACGGTACGACGCGTTTCAACTGGTTAGTTTGTCCGGTACGATTTTATTTAATATTTTCCATACGTATGTGATATGCGAAAACGACGTACGGCGTGTGATGTTAATATAACATACCATCGAATCGAATAATAATTTAGTATAATTATAGTCAATCGGTGAAAGGTCGCTATGAACAACCACCACCACTATTTCCTGTGCAATTTCTGGCTGTTAATCGACGACGGCACTTCAAATAATGTTATTATTATCGTTATTATCATAATTGTTATTATTATTATAATTATCATTCTCATTATTATTACTGCACATTAAATATTATATTATAACGGGAAGTTGCAGTATTGGTTGTACAGCTATACAGTGCATACGGGGCACGGGTAGAGTGCGAAGGGATAATCGAAAACACCGCGAGCTTTCCATTAAATCGGACTGCGGCCGGACAAAGTTCGACGATATTCATTATATATATACGTATAAACTGCACACACTGTTTGCCGAGTCTAACTTTTGATTGAAAACGAACAGTGTGGCCGGAGACTCTCATTGTGCGTCTCTTTCCATCGTATAAACTCTCTTCATGTCCGTATATACGGGCACGGGGCGGCATGTGCTCGGCTTCTTCCATTTCTTTCACCGGTAAAATTAAATTATCGATATGTGCGTGTGTGTGTATATATATATATAAGAAAGCAGCTAATTGAGGTCATATGATGTACTCCGATGGATAAATAGAAAGGTAAAGCAATTTTTTTTTCTTTTACCTTTCGACGAGTTTTGAAATTGTTTGCTCGATGTCCGGCGGGAAACTTTTAAGTCGTACAATATAATATATTAAGTTTTTATAACAATATATGATGTACCAATAATAGGTATACGTATAATATGGTATTTCGTTAATACATTAAATTTATATTATGTACGCGAAATGCGTATTATTACAAAAACCCTTTTAATTTTATACAGATAATAAAACTTAAATACTTTATTTTCTAAGTTATGTAACTTTTTATAATGCAGCACATGTAATACCGTAATAGCATATATATTTATAATATTATTGTTCGTTATTCTCGGGGCTGATATCTCGACATTCTAGGCGTATGGACGAGCAAATACTTGTTTTGTTTCATGGTAGGCAAGTATAGTACACTAATTGTATATTTGAAGTTGAAGCATTATTATTATTATTTTTGTATAATATAGTCAAATGCATTATGATGAGATTCTACGCGTAAACGTTCTACGACGTTTAAAAACTACTAAAAGTATTTACACAAGGCACATAGTTATTCTTATGAATGAGCGTTTAATGTTTTAGTAATTGACGTAAAATGTGTAATTTGAGCCGTTTGAAAAGTATCAAACACGCAGAGGGACATACGTAATTAGAATAATGGAGTCAGATATCAAAAAGAAACTCCCCTTAAACGTTTTCCACTTGATAAATTGTTGTCCCATCAAAAGGTCCCTTATTTACGCGACCGTTTCGTAATTAAACGTGTCCGTTTCCGGTGACAATGACTTCCGGTAATAATATTATGCTTTTCACCCTTGCCGCCCACCAATCGCACAGATGCTGACCAATTCGTTCAGTTCGACCCCGGCGAGAGCATTCAATTTCCAACCTGTCCTCATAATTTATCTCTTACCCGTGAACCATTCTGTTTTAATCTGAATCTGAATCTAGTCAACGCCAACTGTTACAGATTTGTCTTGGACCCTTGTCTGCTAACATTTTTGAGCTACTGAAATTAAATGAAAAAACATTGTTAGAAAAACACGCTACTTACACAGTTCTAGTCGGATATTTCGTCTCGTCGACACTCGTTTTTCAATAATTTTTATATCATGACTTTTTTTCCTTTTCTTTATTAAACAATACTGTTTTCCATTCAGATCATATTATACATGTCACCAACGCCGCCATCGACGGTGATGGCAAATCGATGGAACGGAGTCCATGATTTATGATAGGGTTGTTTCGAGAATTCGGGTTAATGGTTTAATGAAACCGAATTCTCGGTGGTCTTTTGTAAAGCTGTAAAACAAAAAGCTCTGAATGAGGACGATGCATTGAAAAAACTTCCTAGTTGGTACGATTTGTAATGCTTAAAAGTTCCACTTTTTACCAAATTTTTAATAATGTGCTCATAAGCATATAATGCTTATAATATCATAAAATTTAATCGACATGGTAATTATTATTGAATATAATATGTTTATAGTTTATATAAATATATATATTATTTTATTATATTTTCTAACAATTTATTAAATCACATAATTATATACGACCACGTAGTATGTAATCATAATGATATGAGAAAAACTTGCATTTCCAAGAATGGCGAGAATATACATACAATAAAAAAAAAAATCAAATAGAACTTAAACAGCATTTACACCATTTTTAATCTTATAATTAATATTTAATTTATAACTTATATAGAAAAAAAATCCTTACAATAAAGAGATAAACTCATTGAAAACAGTACAACCAGTATGCAACATTGTCACACACTTGCTATCATAATTCACTCACAAACCGACTGAACATCCTTGAAAAATATTGCCTCACTTAGAAATCCACTAAATCTTCACAAAAAAAAAATTACACAAAAATATATATGCAGGTGGAATTTAACAGTGAAAAAATCAAATCCATAGACTCTAACCCTCTACATGTCCGGTGTTCTAAACACTGAAGCTATAATCGTAGTTTTTTAATATGCAAAAAATAATATCTTGCGTGTTTACAGTTAGATACCATTAATTGGTTATAAAAACCACACTAAGTTTTATTAACACATACAATTTTTCAAGAGGAATATTGTAAATTGTCATTAAAATAATGAAATTGTATACAGTTAATATGTAACTACTAAAAATATATAACAGCATATGGATAGAGCGAGCTTAAAAAATATATTATACTTAACGATCCTATCGGATATTTCACTCACTTTGGTAACAATAAATTATTTACATCAACAAAAAGATGCGTCCCAAACATAAATTTTCAGAAACGTCCACGGTGACAAATTATAAAAATTAATACTTGAGTAAATTAAATCGTAATCGATAAAATAGTGTTTATATAATATATTCTATTGTTTTTAGTTTTTTTTTTTTTTTTTAAGTTTATACATAATATAAACTCGTTAAAAAAGGCTGATAATCCAATTATACAACCGAGATATTTAAACTTGGATCAACCACATATTATTATTTTTCATTAAATCCCTAAATTCCATTATTAATATTATTTTTATTAGATAATGCTATCAGTGGACCTATTCTTCTTTTACATTTTTCTCGTGTTTTCTCCTTGTACCATATATTCTTATTATACTCTAGAGATAGAGATAGTATAATAATTTCTAACAAAAATAATAATAATAATTGAGTATTATTATTATGATATACCTTAAACAGTTAAACCTAGTATAGGTTAGCATAATGAAGTAAAATTAATATTCAAACATTAAAAACAAATAATTTATCTTATATGTGACCTCTCATTAAATCAATATAGATGATAAATTATCTCACTTTATCGTATTTGGCTCGTGTTGTTGATGCAATAAATTAAACTAATAAACTGATACTGAGGTATTATAGAACATGTTTTAACTGTTTAGGACAAAAAGGATTTTGGCGTAAATCCAACAAAATCTAAATACTTATTGTCGACCGAACGTTAGTACAAACTATTTTTCGGTTAGGGTTAATGCATTTTAGGTGAGGCTATTGGATCGAACCATTAATGTTCTTCCATAAATAAAACACAAAAATTAATTGCGCTTCCGCCAGGTAAACATCCCTTAGAAAATTGTTTTGTCATATTTTAAACCATCAATACGTTATATTATGTCCATTTAATTGTGTAACTAATAATACGTTTTTAACAATTTAATTAAATCCCTAATGAATATATGTAAATATATTGAACATACAATGATTCATTATGCTGTAATATGCTGCAAAATTATAATAATCATTTTGTGTTTCTAAAATGTTGCATCAGCGCGTAGTTAACGTATTAAAACAAATTTTTATTTAATTAGCTTGATAGAATGATGAAAATTAATATAAATATTGAATGTAATATTATATGTAAATATTTCATTTTAACTCTACGAGAAACATAATTAATGACATGACTTCACTTTTAAATTTCTGATAAATTATTCCAGTAAATTATAATCTCCAAAATAATTTGAAGTGACTTGATGATAAAGTATCCGTTTCGGTAAGATTATATTTTTTTCCTGTTATAATTATGTGAAAAAAAATTAAGTTTCTTTTTTTATCTCAAGTTTATTGGTTTTTTTTTCTTCATTTTTTTTTTAAATTACTACGGAAAATTCTCAATACAAAATAATTACCGTGAATTCACTATTGTGCGATGATACCCGATGCGATCTGCCAAGCCATAAATATGAATTGTTGAACAATGTTCCAGACGATAATGGCCATAAGCGCCCATTACTGTAAAAATAATAATTAAAATAATCAAATCGCCAGTTCCAAATATTTGGCAGTGGGGTCTTTACACTCATCCTATATTATGTTTTTACTTACTCGTATTGTTACCATTTACTATTGAAGTTTTATTGTCAAATCAATACAGCTGAATAAGTTTTTCAGTTTAATATAGGGGTAATTAAAAAAACCTGGTTTAACGTCTTTTGTTTTTTTTAAATTACGATGTTTGATGTAAAAAATAATACTATTTTAAAAATGCAATTTAAATTTAATTGACTCTAGTTATATAGACATTTTTTTTTCAAAATGATCGATAACAAAGATGGTATTATAAGATCATTATTTTTATTCTGACATTTACGAAAATTATTTAAATAAAAACGGATGTATCAGAACATTAAATACTGAGTGAATCTTACTAGTTAATAATAAGTATACATTTTAATCATTTATGAAAAAAATTGATTGTTATACAAATAAATTTAAAATCCACTTAGTTAAATAATTTTAGATTTTAGGAATAACACAATAAATGTGTATTTTGTGTTACAATGCGAGAAGTTGGGTTACTTTAAAAAATATCAAAATACAAAAGACCGAATTTTTTAGAGCGATTAATGGTTAAATGTTATACAAATTTGTCACACTTTGAAAATTATTTTGTAGTTGACAATTAATACAATTAAAAATAAAATACAAGATTTCTCATAAGTTTTTTACAAGAACATACAAAAATATTTAGCATACATTTTCATACAATCATTTTAATTTTTTTCTAGTCATTTTAATGCTATTTTCTTACGAAATTAGTTAACATTTTAAACGAAAAATAACAATTTTTCTCTAAAGGTTTTAGTTTATTTTATTATAACTGAAGATATAGGGTCTAAATTATTAGGGGTTTACCCATTACGTTTATTATAAATTATTGTTTTCTTTGGAAAATTAGATTTTCTTTATATTATTTATATAAATTTCAAGCTATTCATACAACAGACTTATTCACAACATCCTACTACTGTACTTGGATTTGATTTCTAATTTAATAACAATGATGTATGAGATAATTAGTTGTAAATGTATAACATGATAATATTATAATGATTAAAAATATGTAATATTTTTGTCAAAAATTATCTCAGCAAACAGTTGTTAACATATAAATGATGATAATGACAATAAATTATTATAAAATATATATCCGTAGAATTAGAGGTAAATTCACCATGTCTATTCAGTATCTTTTTCGTATTCAATAATCATTGAATTCAAATTTAACACGTCCATTGACCTACCCATTTACTAGGTAGTAGGTACAATCGAAACCTACTCTATTATTATACAACAGAGCGATTCCCGTGAGGCACATTTCATATTTAATGTATATATTGTTCATGTGATGTATTTTAATAATTGTTCTGTGAATTTGTGACTAAATGTGGTAAAAAGCCCTTTAGCATACCTACACATTATAATATAAGACTTGGAAGGATCAATAATATACCTAACTACTACTGTATAATAATATGGTTCTGCACGCATTCGTGTAGCTAAATTGCCTATATATCACGCCGTTTGATGTAAAACGTCATAAATTCGTTATTGCCATCACAAATCGAAATAAAAATTAATGTATACATTTAATATTTATATGAGTATATATACTACCAAAATGTTTGATATACATTTTTACATAGCAATGTAATTATAGAAAATGAATAGCTCAAATAAATGAATTATTCATAAACACATGTTGCTGTCTACACAATTAAGTATTATTATCTATGAATAAATGAACTTTGTTTAATAAAAACGAAAAACTTATTTGATGACTGAAAAAAAAATATATTATTTAACTATTTTTTTTTCAGTTATTGTAACAAACAAATAATAATTGTTTAGTTAATCATTTTTTATCTGATCCACTGAACAACAGCATAACAAAAATCATTATACGATTTACAAGTATAGATATTGAAATTAATATCAAATATATATCGATAATTTCTAGTATTTTATAATCAATTATATAAGTGTACAATAACATTAGTATTCGAAAAATAATGTTATATTATCATCGTCATTCGCAATATGATAAACGTACTGTATAACTACTTAGTCGTTATATTAAAAAACATAATCAATTATTACAGACCATAGTTTTTACGCATTTTGAACCCACGTCGTACTGTTATAACTTGATCATTATTACGATACACGATAATCGTTTAATTAATTAAACGATAATAATATAATTATATTAAATTTTGCACGACTTTACAGCAATAAGTATATTAATATTTTACAATAGCATTCGTGACGACGTATACGATGGTCCGCAAATAGCAGTATATTTAAAAACCGTAGAATCGCATATTATTACGACATCGCGTAAAAACAACCGGAAACGCTAAAACGAAATATTTAAGACGGGCTGCTGCTAAACGGAACTAGACAGACTACGTAACAGCTCGGTGTACTTTATGCGGAAGTCGGATGAGGATGGTTTAAAATCAGTGTCTAAACAAGTGATTATGAAACTATGTGCGGAATTGACTTGATCACGTGCTCTGCCCGATTCGCAGGCTTTTATGACCTCGCATGACACTTGACCACAAGTGTACTTGTAAACACGACCATCGTCGTGCTTGGTCGTCATCGTCGTCGTTACTCGACGTGTCCAAACGTGATCAGAAGTGCAGCAGCTAGTATTATTATACGCCAACCTGGATGTTGGCAAAATTAAATAAACTGTCGAGACGATCCGTCTCGTCTGCTTGTCCAGACATCTATCCGAATATATCTCACAACGCCAATATTTAATGTTTTAAATAAATGCTGTTAATTGTTTTGTTAATTTTCCAAGAAAAACACAAACAAGTAACTAAAACTACACAACGCACTTACCATAGTAATATTTTCCACAATAATATGCTCATTGTTCGTACAATTGATATATAAATAATAAAGTTTTTGTTCGGTGAAAAAAATAATTTCATTTTGAATACGCAATGATATGTGTTCGGAAACTGGCAAGTCGGTAAACTCAGATTTTTCATAAAAAAATGGAAGACGTCCAATACATATTGTTAAACTCAATTTCGTCCAATGACGTTTTATAGACAGTTTAAAACGATCGCAAAACTAAAAATTAGTGAATTTCAACGTTCAATATATTATGTTGTTCGTTCTAAAAGGTTTTTTCTTTTCCGATAAACGTCTTCAGCCATCCATCCGGTGTTTGAGTCCAACTTAAAATCATATATTTATTATATTAAAGTTTTCAATAGTGGACAAAAATATGTTGTCTTGTTTATATTTCAAAACATTTTTGGTCGAAAAATATTAAATATCAATTTTTTCGCTAATTTTTTTTTATTATTATTACATTTCAATTAACTGATTACGTAGTTACCGTGACCAAATAATTATTTTATAAGCCTAATAAAAACATACACAGTTATTTTGTATGTTGTGACCTAGCTCAAAAATTAACTTTCACATAAAAACCAACGATACAAGCCTTTCCCGTTATAAACTTTCAGACATACTACGCGCCAAGTTAATAATTAAAAATTGTTAATTGCATATGATTTTCTTTAATTTTAGTTATTAACGTCTGCCCATTATATTATAACGATTAACATAACAACACTAATATCGTTAGATTCAATTGTTTAATTTTTTCAACTAATTAATAACGAAAGTCAATCATATAAACAACAGTAAATATCAGTTTTTTATTCTAACAGTAATTTCACTATACAGATGATATTAAAATGGCATGTTATAAATAAATTAGAGCAATATGAGAGTAATAATAACAAAAGAGTTTTATAATCAAATAATTTTGATCGTGCTAATCTATAATACATATCATACGATTGGAATATATTAAATTGGAAAATAATACGGTTTTGCTCTCGCGTTGAAACTATACCACACTAGTATAGGTAAACCAAAGTAATATAATTTGTATGGTTTTACTAATATATTGGTCTGGTACTTTTTCATTAGTGTGAAAAGTTTTGTATTTATTTTTATGCGAATAAAACCAATTGGTTTTCAGTCAAATCTACAGAAAAGCGTGAAAAAGTACTGTACAAGATAATTGTGAAAGTTTCTATCCAGTTTTTTTTTGCCCATGACCACCCCCTTTGCAATGCTTATCTTTTATTACGATGGTAAAACAAATACGTATGTGTGTGCGTTTGCGTGTGTGTATAGGTAGAGAAGAAGTCGGTCCACTTTACACGATTCGTTTTTGCCGCAAAAGGCGTAAACTTTAATGATGTCATAAAAAAGCGAATAAAGTCAACACGGGATAAAAGTGAGAAAAAAACTAAAAAATATAATATAAAAGAGTCAGTTATAAGAATAAAATTATAATAGTCGTTATCCAATCTTAAACTGGTCTCTGATTTAATGTTGTCAAAAGAAAAAAATAAACCCATAGAAAATTAATTGAATTTCTCTTCTTTTCACTCGCTTATAGACCTAGACTGAAAACTATCCAATTATAACCAAAATCGAATTTAATAAATCAAATGCTTAGTTAAGATAAATTATCGAAATTATTTGATATATGATTTAATGAACAATAAGTGATATATTGTACTAATAATTATTAATATTATATTATTATTTTATAGCTACAGTATGAATGTTAATTAAATTTATAAAACCTGCAGTCCAATTAGAAATTACATTGACAAAAAGTTTAATTCGTAGGGATCTATGTAGGTATTCATTATTATATTGAACCATTTGTATTAATTATTAGATTAGCAAGCATAATTAATAATGAATCGTGGTAGAGTAATCACGCTCATCAAATAAATATTAAACGTTAATTACTAAAGAGACATAAACGATGGATTAGCAGAATCAATACACACTTACGACGATTCCGTTTCAACACATTCGTGATAAAATCCAAAACCACGACGGTGTTGTTTTACGCAGATAAATTGGGAGAAAAAAATACCGACGAAAAATAACAAAGCACGGAAAGCGCAGCTGCAGATTACGGATAGGAACAGTAATTTGTTGTCGTAATACTATGACCAATGAAAACAGACAAAAGTATAGAAATTCAAAATTATATAACCCAACCGGTTGAAACCAATATGTTAATTTGAAATGCTGAAAAAGAATTCTGAAACGCCTAAAACCGACCTAAAATAAACCAAGCACTCCAAACTAAGTAAACGACCCCAACATTTATACAAAAATGAGGCGTATCTATTCGGAAAAAACAAATAGGTTTTCATAGTTTTTTAATACAATTTCATAGAATTAATAGTCATAAAATATCTTAAAAACACAACGATTCGTATGTTCTACGACATCTTTCTAGCCGATATCTCAGATCGTTATAACCGTAGGTTAGGTCCTATGTCTAACTAATGGTTAATATTTTTCTTTGAAAATGCGAAAGGATTTTTTTTTACCTTCCTAACACTGTCCGTTACAACATAGGCGCACATAGGGTATGAATTTAGGGGGTGCTGAAATAATTTATAGTACACAGACCCGTGGGGAGCAAAGTCCCCCACACCGCCCTAATACTATAATAATTGCATTGCGATAATTATAAATTTTTATTAAAAATAAAAATAAATATTTAAAAGTAATTATATTACAAGTTATAATAACATGTAATCATTAATTATTAATGTTAGACAAGATTTAATTTTCTGTTTTATATTGCAAATTTTTGCAATATAATTTCCCCCTCTGTTTTATTGGTAAGATCTCTCTCAATGCTAAGTGTAGATAGCTTGGTATATCTGTCTATCTTTCTTGGCCCATATTGGTGCGTAACCAGTTTTTCAATCTACGCATAGCTGAGAAGGAGCGTTCACACGTTGAAGAAAAAATTGGAATTCCCACTTGAAATAGCTTATAGACATTTGGAAACGAACTTTTATAACATTGATTTTTCATGTATTCAAATTGGTATAAAGCTGACTGGTAGACTATTCTTTAAGACCAGCATTTCTGTTGATAAACTAACTGTTGATATTTTGAAAATATCCTGATAAACACATTTATATAATAATATTTTAAAAGATATGACTATGTAATAAATATTTTAAATAGTTAATGCGGTGCTAATTTTAAACCTGGGAGTGCTGAGCACCCACAAACACCCTCCTATGTGCGCCTATTCGTTACAACCGTATATTTATTGAAACTGCAGTGAAATCGAATCTGTCCAACACTTCTGCACTGTATACATATAGACCATCAGTTTCGATCGTCGGTGCGGATGAGGGTTTAGAGAGGGGAGGGGTAGCGTAGCATTCTGAATTACATCGTCGAAACTTTGCCGGTCTCGTGGCATTCAGCTCCAGGACTCTGAAAATAATTGAAAATGGAATATGTGTCAGCGGTCCAATGCGCATATATCCGTCGGATATGATCGTTTACCAACACATTTCGGATCTCACGGCTGAAGGATAATATATATCAGGTATATATTACAACTATTGCGGTCTAGATTGACTTAAAATATTACAATTACTTATTAAAATGCAAATATCATAATATTATATCATAATTCATAATAGTTGTTATATTTTGTAATGTACAAATATCGTGCCCTTGCTAATATTATGTCGACACAGTGTGCTCATATATGCGATGACAATATAGTCATTTTCGTACAGAACAATACATATTATATAACGTTTAATAAACTGTTGCGTTAATCGAATAGCATCAAACGTTTTAAATACGCATATGTGAAAATAAAACTACAAAATTTCACTATTATATCATAGAAATAAATATAATACATAAAATAATGAAAACATTGGTACTTTCAAAAAAAAAAACCCCTGCAACGCTAATATACTTACAAATCATAAAATCGTATAAAACTTTTTATACATTTACTTTAATATATGGAATACTAATATAGTCAACATGGTTTATTTGATGTGTTTTGCGTTAACAAACAAATAAATATATTTACGTGTTTTAACAAAGTTAAAGGTAGAATTTCATGATGTTAATTTATCTACTACCTATACATAAATCTTTTTTACCCCAAGAAAATATACAACATATGAGTAAAATGAGTAACGTTGTTTTTTTCTAGAGTTATAAATTACATGAATAATTAAAAATAAAATATAATGTAATGGTCGTGTACATCTACGGACAAAAATTGAATTGTCAAACTTAAACGTCACGTTCGTTAAACGTTATCCGCTTCGCTTTCGACGAGGGAGCACAAAAACCCATAAAAAAGATGTAAAACATTAAATCATCCTGATTGTTAATTATGTTTTTTGAACGTTGAAATAAACATGTTGAGAAAAAATTTGCCTCAAAAAACCGACCGTGTCACACCCATAAAACTGTTCAGTTTAGTTAAATATTTTACGTTGAATATAAATTATGATTATATATATATGTATTATATACTGAAGTTTATTAGCAACGTAGTAACTATATTTATATAGAGTGTATGGCGTATGATCTATGTATCTTTCTACTCTGTAATTTTCTCTGTGAAAGTTTGTAATATTGCAAAAAAAATCTGATGTTTTTATCGTAATTTATCAATATTTTTTAATAAGTAACACACCCCCAATGCCAGGTAAGTTCTTTGGGTATCCCTTATACTCCACTCATATTATCAATAATTTATTATTTAAATGCTTATCAATAAAATTATTTATTCAATATTTTTTTATTTATACATAAATACATATTTAGCGTGGATTATCTATGTATTCTGGCTTGTTGTGTAAAATATTTAAATTAATTTAAAATTTTCGTTGGATTCAGTTATTTATAGTTAAAAATATTTTATATTCTGCAGTGTACTGAACAGGAATGTATCGGTCACACAAAGGATCGAAGTTTTTATTTTAATATCACATTTTTTCCATAACTATTTACTCAAGTTAAAATTTTTTATAAATTTAATAGCTTAACGATAAATAAAAATTTTTCAACAATTTGTTTTGGTTATTTTGTACTAAACAAAAAATGTAGTTTACATCGTATTACATAATTCCATACGAAAAATTAAAGTATGCAATCATTTTGTCTATCTACTAATAAAAATACTAATGATACTTTTATGAATATAATTAATTCAACAACATAAACAGTCTATAAAAAACGCTCACCTTCATTGTTCAAAAATTGGTTTTTCGTATACGTACAATGGTTAATGTTTGGTAATTGGATCGACTACATATTTTATTACGTCCATTTTAGAGACCTATTCGGTCGAATGAAGTGCCTACTCTCGGAACCTGCTATACAGCAAAAATGAAAACGCCGGTTGTTATTTTAAAAATTAAAAAAAAATATATATATATATAGTGTAGCAGGGTTAGCTGATGATGCGGTATGCATAAAATGATTGTGTTATCTAATGAGGGCCAATAAGAACGTCATCATTATTGGACGGCAAAAAATATTGTTATTGCAATCATTTCGGGCGGAGCGCGACCAGTGTATATACTGCAGCGTGTCAGCGTGGGTTATATATACATATAATATTGCATCGTACTTTAGTCCAGTTGTGGCGGTCACCTTATAGATTATATTATTATTTTCACAATGACAACCGGCCGAAAGAATATTGCGTATGGTATAAAAGCACACGCTGGTCAATGGGCGACAAGCATAAATATTTACCGGACACAGATCACAATTTAATATCATAGATATTACACTAATAAATATGACCTAGTCGCTCGCTTTTACGTTTTGCGCCGAGTTAATCACAATAATTGAACGGACGTTATTTCGTTTTCCCGAAAATCACGCTCACGGTTCGCCGACAACCGCCCTCACGCGGACCACCACTTCCCGTTTCACTGAAAACGAGATCCGAGTGTAGTACGGTCTCACCAAAAGAAACGATAAACAAAATAAACCTATATGTCGTGTGTATAGTATTATGTACGTTTCTACTGAGTGATTCGCGATACACACTCGTCGCTAATTCAACCCCCCCCCCCCCCCGTTTTCCTTTTGATAGTGCTTTTATTTTTTATTCTGGTATGTGGAATTTTTAAGACCTATTTCACATATAATAACAGAGAGAGATATGGTCTATGGGTATAGACCATATTATATCAATGATTTTTAAAAATTTCTCCGAGTACATAATATTTCATGACCTCGACTGTGTTGGGCGCCAGTTGATCGAAAGTCAACAAAATATTTATAGCATAATTATTATCTTTATTTTATTTGTAGCATTCATAACAATTATCACGAGGAAAACATATTTTATAACAGATTACAATATATATATTGATTATACAAAATATGTATAATATATCGTTTTTTTTCCCTATAGTTTTATATAATACAGAATACTGTGTTATTTTCGGGTATAACACTAGACGAAATGTTGTACCGATAGAATATAAATTAAATACGCGAATACAAAATTTGCCATTCACAGTAAGATTTCGACATTTACTCACGATAATGGTATCAGCTGTAGTTTGGATTCTTTCGTCGATTGAATAATACGATGTAGTGCGGTATCAGAGCGCAACTCCCCCTAACAGTGATATACTGCCAGAAGCGGCATACACGCACAATAAAATATGGACGGCGGCGGATGGTGTGTGTGGTGCTGTCGCCAACAGTTATAAAGACTGCCCGGAGCAATCAACGAGCAACCACACACGGATAGACGAATATTATGATGGACGGGGATAGTGGTACGGTACTACTACATGGATCGGGAGCTCGTTACTGATTATAGTCCGGCCGAGTGAATATGATTACGCTAACCCTCCTAATGATAGGTGCCCGAGCGAGTAGTCATATCACTTACCAGACGACTGCTCGTAGGGTAGAGTCCCGGAGCAGGGAAGAGGATGGAGTGGCACGGCTAGTTATATAAACATAGCCACTACCCGGTACGATGAAGCTTGTCGTGGTTTTAGCGTACATCAATATATTTGTGCAGTTCGCGAATCCCCTCAGCGCCCTCTGTCGTCACCCTGAAGTGTCGTCGGCGGTCGACTGTATGTAGGCAAAGGCCATTATCAGAATTGATTCGTTACAAATATTAATGCAAAACTAAACGTAACATTATGATATATATGTTATAAACAATAGAAAAACATTCATTGAGGAAATTATGAGAACTATATTAGGTACATACCGCCTACACTACAATATTGAGTGGCTTAGACACTATATTCGTTCAAATTTTGAATTAAATACATCTATTATACGTTTAAAAAAAAATATATCATCATCTTAAAAAATTACCATATGATGAAAAACGTATAGTCAATTTGAAAATAATGAGTTTTTGTCTCCATAAGACGCTCCTTAAAATAATAAAAAAATCTTACTCTCGAATTACCAATATAAATTTCTATATTTGAAAACATTGTTTTAACAAAGAGAAACATCAACCAAAAACTGATATTTCGTGAATTTATTTATTTAATTATACTAGAAAAAATAGTGAGTATGCATGCCTGGTGAATCATCCTGTATGCAAACATTCGTGTTGACCCTCAGAATATAACGATTATTGTACGGCCATGAGATTTAATTTTTCGGGTTGCTGTGCTGCGTGGTTCTCTTTATCGACCATATTATTATAGTTGATAGAAAAAAACAGCGAGTTTACGCAAGCCTGCAAACGAATAACGACGTTCTAAAATTAAATTTGTGTGTTGTTATTTGTTTTGTGACAGCTACTAAGTTCCTATAATGTTTAATTCACCGCATAAAATGAAACCATAATAATTTATTTTAAAAACATTTAAATATTGTGTCGATCAGCGGTTCGAAGAAATGTATATCGATCGTTCTCCTGACAATTGTATTGGCAAAAAATAACAAATCGACAAACCATCGGGCTAGATAGCCTCAACGTTGTACTGGGACTCAACACTCAAACCGAGGAGAATAGTTAGATGATACCAATTTTGAAAGCTGTTGGTCTTTACAATCTAATCTAAATAGAATTAGAAAAATGTGTAAACTACAATATGTATACTAGTTTTATATACCTACTATATTATGTAATCATATTTTACTTTTAATATTTTGGTATCTAAAAAAAATAATATTTCTTAAAATAAAACTGTAAATACTGTAACCTAATTTAAATTTTAACTAATGGCCATAGCTGCCAAGTTTATATGATCAATTTTTAATAACAAATGTTATAAAATAATTGATTAGTATCATAGATCGCTGAGCCAAACATATATTAATTGACAACTCTATGATAACTGCATTCTGTAATAATAATAAAATTTCTATTAATAATTATAATTACAATTATTTATAAAATTAATCTATATATATTAATAAAAAACATACTATGTGTCTCACTAGATACGGACTATACTTATTGACATGACGCGCACTAAATAAGTGCTTTCAAAATATAATGCACAATAAATGCAAGACGACAGAGATGGGCGTTCATATAAATTTGTCAATTAACGTTTACAGCTACGATCTAAATCGAATTAGTTAGTATCTACGCGCTCGTTTATGTGCAAGAAAATATTATTTCAAATAAACCTCTGTCCTTTCGAAAAGTATTTATAATAGTTGAGAAAGAGGGAATGTTTTTAATTTTTTTTTTTGAAACCACACAGACACTATACCGCCTACCATCCATCAAAAACTTATTCACGTACCTTTCGAATACTACCTACCAAACTATACCTAATCGTCGATCAATAAATATTGTCGTACTTAAGTATTAAACGGAATATAATCTATATAAGAGACAGTTTGAAGTTTCACATTGCAATTACCGGAGACTTAATTTAAGTTATCGTATTGGACAAAATTAGTCAACATACATTGGGTATAGACATTTACATTACAGAGGATAAGGACATATTTTATGACCATTACGTCTTGTCGAGGGAAATTTAAGTCTACACTATATGATTATGCTGTTATAGGAGTGATACACCGATAAAAAAATAGAAATAGACAACGTGTTTTCGTTAAGGATGCGGTGTATTTAAATTTTAAATTGCTAGACGTTGTGTATATTCTTTTCGTTCTTCATAAATGCGGTATTTTATTAAATCCCATTAACACGAAGTAAATATTCTTTTGATAACAATTTACGGAACTTTTTTTCATTTCATCTTCTTGAGTTTTTCTTTCTGTTTAACGGGTCCTCAGACACTCGTAACACCAATGGTTCTTTATAAAACTGTGTAAAAATTTACTTTTGCGTACTTTTCACCTTTCGGGCGAACTCAAAATCACCGTTTTATTTATTTTAAGTCAATCATGTCTTTCCGACATGAAAACCCGATAAAATATTGAAAAACTATTTTAAACGTTTTTTCAATACGATTCAATTATGACGTTGATCAGATACTCAGTTGTTGAGGGATTTCTGTTATATTTTCAGCTGTCACAACTGTCACTAAGTAATGATCATTAACAAATGAAAATATAGAATAACGTAGTTTAAAAGTCATTAAATAACAATTTTATATCCTATTGTCGAGGTATGCAAATAATATAAAATCTAATCGGCAATTGGAACAAAAAGACTACCTTAGGTATAGTATGACTATTAACATCATATAACGTATTGTTTTATAGCTAGGTATCGCATCGTATTGAGAATTTACATATAAAATTTAAAAAATACTATAAACGTTAAAACGAGTTATTAGCTAGGCAGATATACTAAAGTACAACATTTAATTATTTTACTCGCGGTGTCCAATCTATGTAGCTCAGTAGATATCTATGTAGTTGAATCATTGAACTTCAATTTATCAGCTAATATATATGCTTATAGTTTAGCGAACAATTAAATTTAAAGTTTTATATAAGTTGATATATTATTGTACTCCATCATTGTGTGATGCGACAAGAACTATGAGTAAATAATGAAAAATAATAATAATTGTAAATATGTTTACAGTTACAGTTGTTGTGTTTATTGGCCAATGTTTAGTGAATACATTTTTTGATTACTTATTCTTTTCTGTTGTCGTATCACTTTCCTGTGAATTGAAAACTTTTGTCTAAAGGTTCTAGGTAAACAGTTCATCGACACGTTTCGAGGACTGCTAAATATTCCACAAAGACAAATAGTTGATAAAGCCTTTACAAAGTTTCAGTGGAGTTATAATCCAAAAGCGGATCATTCGTTATCATAATATTATTCTCAACTTCTATTACACAAACACAACCGTTAAAGAAAACTACAACCACTAATGGAAGTTAAAAGTTTGAAATGGTTCACAAGGTTTGGTACGATTGCAAATATCGAATAAAATTAATTTTTTGAAGTAATACAAAATAATATCTAGAACAACAGTTTATAAATTACTATTTTATTTGTATGTACTTCATTGAGTACAATATGTTTATAAATTTACAATATCATTCTTTACAAGTCGTGTATAATATAACATATAATATAAATTATTGTAGTGTTTAATATTGATATATATCATAGTAATAGATATTACTTATATTACTTATATTAGTAATAAAAACATTTTACGTTTGATTTCAACTACTAATAAACAAGTACATAAATGATTTAGAATTTAGATTTACATTTGATTACAATTATTATTAATATAATGAACGGGTAAATGTTCTTTTAAAACTGCTCTATAAACCATCGATTTTCGCTTACAAAATTTAACTCACGATATATTAAAAATTATCCGTTTAAAATAATGCATACAGTTTTGTAAAATAAGATTAAATTTCACTGAAAAATTATCAAACCGTATTCTGAATTATAGCCACCGATGCAGCCGCATTTAGTGTGACTGTAGAAAGCGTAAATGGTAAATCATATATGATAATATATTTTCGATCAGCATTCCTCACTAACTACAAACGGAAAATTTATGCATAATAATAAACATAAAGTTGTCGAATAACATGTTTTAATTTGTGGAATTGTATTGTCTAAATAAATTCAAATTCATTTTGATTATTTATTTGAAAAATATTTGGATAATGCTTGCAATTAATATTTTACGAGTACTAGATAGTACAAATACGTTGCTTTGTTTTGTAAATCAATTTGAATAATATTATTAACTATAAACAAACATTATTATAGTATAGTTTAAACTATATAAAAACAAAATTAATTACCTACGTATCGAAGTACCTTCGGTTAAGTATCAGCTTACATTTAGAAAATATCGATTATTTGATATAATATCATATTAAAATACACATATAATTTAATATTATTAATGAACTCAAATATATTTAAAATTTTTTATTGATTATTGATAAATCGTCTATTTTACTCAATTCACAATGGGATTATTTAGTTCCGGGTGCTTGTCTGTGTGGCAAACACAATCGTGTATTAATCGTATACGCATACTGCAAGGGCTGCAAAAAAGTTAAAAATTTCGGCGGAAACTATCCGACGCGTCGATAAGGTTTTTTTATTGACTCATAGTCAACAGTACACCTGCAACTGTGGTAAGCTCGCGACTGCCGTCCATATCATCGGTACTCGTTAAGGTAGGTTTTCATTACATACCTGTACGTGTATGTCGAACGCACGTTTCATATTAGTTGACATCGGTACACGAGTTCGAGATTAAAACACGGACTAAGATACATCTTGATCTGTGTACTCCGTATAACATATGAGCAAGATCGTCTAAACACTGAACTGAATCGTGAATCTTCTGCGCATGCCTTTTGTACCCATTTCATAAATTAAAATCTCTTATCAGTTATCATTTTATCAATATCATATAATTAATATGCATTTATTAAAATTTAAGTGCATCTATATCTTTATTGTTTACTATTACTTTTATAAAATGAATATGTTTCCGAATACATTTTCTTTACTTTAATTATATCACTTTTCTAGATAATGTAAAATACAATTCCGACTTTTGTTGCATTTTTTTTTTTTTTTTTTTTTTTCAGTGTAGTAGTATGAAAGTGTTTACAAATAATTGATTTTATGGAGTAATTTAAACAAGTGCATTCAAATTTCAAATGCTAAATATTTTTCACGTACTTCAAACTATTACACATATTTCTTCATTATTTTTTTTTTTTTTTTTTGCTACATGCAATTGACTCGTATGTTCACTAATTATATTCTAGCCATTTGAATCGTTTTTGGTAATTTTTAAATAGTGAAATCAGTGAAATACTGATTGTAAATCTTCTTTTTTTATTTCTGTATACTTATTGTACCAGTGAACAAGAATTATAGACCTATCTGATGTAATTTGTTTATTATTCTATTTGTATACATAAATTATTATACCCTAAAAAAATGACTTAATATATCCAATACGATATAGGGACGTTGGAGGTCCCATCAAATAGTTTTCTCGAGCCAATTAGTTTTTACTGTTACGCACGTAATGTATAGGTATACCTTCACGTTTGTAGCGAAAACCTACTTTTATATTAGGGATTTTCCGCGAGTTATCAGTGTAATGAAGTAATACGAGTATTACAACGGACGTAGCCGTCGTTAACTAGGTATACTCGCCAGTCTCACTAGTCATAACGGCCGATTTCAGTATCCATTTTCACTTTGTCGTCGACTATAAGTTCGTTTGTATAACGATGTGCAGTGTTACAACATTTCAGAAAATCGAGTCTTGAACAAACATCCATGTCATATTCTCATATCCAGCCTGAGTCTTGACAAATATAATAATGTATTACTTATAATGTAAATAATAAAAAAAATAATTATATCATAAATTATAATAGGTATTTTTTATTTATCCATATAGATATTACACAAGTATTATATTTACCTGATATACGTATTATGTAAAAAGAGAGAGAGGGAGATCATTTAGCTACATTTGTGGTAGTTATTTTTCGCAAAAAAAAAATATATATATACATATGTATATTATATATAGAAACTACACGCTCCTCTTTGGCTGTTGCGTACACTTACACATTTTTCGAGCGTCGGGAAATATAATATAATTTTCAATGGACGAAAATAAATCTATTGGACCATCGTAGTCGTGGACCGTGGACCACCATGGGCGCCTATATATGGCAGATATTGTATAACCTATCGTTTTTGCTCGTGCGGAATAGCGGAATTTTGAGGTCGAACAATCAACACGCACTGACAAGCGAGCAACTAGTATAATATACAATGTATACCACCGGACATAAATAGCCACTGACCCCGTACTCTCTCCCTCATCGTACCCAGTCTATTGCATCGGACACACACACACAAGCACGAACATCCGAATAAACGAATTTGACGTGTGTTGGCAATGGATTTCCTGCCTCCACGCCTGCACGGTGGATAATAAATCCGAAACCCACAGTCGACGCGCTACATGTATTATATAAATATATCGACTGAAAATTAGCACCAAAAGCTATCAGTCTAATTGGACCTACCTGGGGTCTAACCGCCATCACGTCCGCATTAATAATAACCATCGTGAATAGATTATGACTACGGTGGTGATTCTATACCTCCTATAACGCACACTATATAACGATTAATATTATTTATATAGTATTACCTACCTATTTTATATTTATATTATATTATATTATAATAGCTATGTGTAGCTATAATGGGTTATACTATGATGATAGGTATGCGTGCAAAGGTGTGCGTGTGCCCGTTCTTTTCACGGCTAAATCTCAACCCACTCGCCCTCGCCCTTTCGCAACACAACTGTATAAGTTAAAATTGTTTCGTAGGGCGATAAGACTCATTGCGTGTATTCACATAGTTGAGTTTTTGTGGTATATTTTTCCACATTACCAACACCACTGCCGCCGTCTCCATAAGGTTTCCGTCGCTTTTTCGACGACAAAACCCGGCGGATTTGACTAGAAAACATTAATGCTGCTCAAAACGCTCTTTATTAATCTAAAGACATCTGCAATTTATCCACAAATTATATAATATTAAATTTAAAACGAATTATAATATTAAGTGCATATTATATTATTTATTACTTGCAATAAAATAAAAATACATACAGATTTCTGTGTTGTTTCATACGGGAACACGCAACTTTTAGATCCTAGTCGAACTACCTATATAAATAACGGAATACCAATACTTCCGAAATCGCTGTAATCATGACTTTATATTTTATATGCACCCTATTACTTTAGGTTGGTTTAGTAATTACACATTTCAACACGACATATATTTTTGTTAAGCAATAACATTTTTTAACTTAGGTACATAGGTACTATTTATTTTACTTGGACGGTATTATTCGCAATTAGAAAAAAGTTACTCTTTCTTTAAATTAAAAAATAACATTTATGATTTAAAGTTTAGATTTTAAAAATATAATCATAACAAAATAAATAAATAAATAAACAATTTTTGTATAGCATTACATTTTCCTAAAAATAATTTGTATGCCATTAATAATTTCAAATAGCTCACTAAACAACAGTTAACTTTTTTTGTATTTTCAATTGGGTAAGAGGTTTTATTATTATAAAATAATTGGACTGCAGTGAAATTGAAAAAAGTACATTCAGAAAATATTTCACTTTATTGTAAAATGAATATCTAAAATAAATTAAAAATGCATATTATTATAAATACCAATTGGCAATATTCTTTGAATATGTACTGTGAATTATTGATGTAACAACTACAATGGGAATATATGCAAATTTATTATATTTTTTAAATTAAAAATCTAACGTTACCAATTCATCCAATTAATGGTAATCCTTATATTTTCATATTATTCATTGTACTCATTCAATAATTCTATACGTTAAAATAGCACTATCAAATATTTTTAAAATATACAACATGTCATATCTTATTAAATTATAAATACTTCCATCATCAATCTGTTTAATTTAGAATTATTGGGATTTGGAAAGACACCAAATCGATTCTTATTGTTTTTAATGTTGGGCACAACTTAATTATTTAAACCCATGTTTCATACTTACATTAGCTATAAATAATTATTTTATTCTTAAATGTTTACAGCATACCCAAATCGAAAGAGATTTCAGTTAATTATTATTTTTAGTTTGAACACAACAATAATTATAATAATTGGATATCAGGTATTATTTTGTCAGTAACCGGTGTCTCTAATACCATAAAATCGAGAGCTATCCGAGAAAATATATTTTTCATTATCATTTTTTTTCGAATAGGTACTACCAAAAAGTTTCCAAAACTACTTCTAAAGAGAACAAACCATATTCATTGTTCTATTCATAGATATGTTACGTGTAATTTTTTACAAAGTTTATTTCTCGATAAACTGTGTTTTTCTCCTGTAAAACAATACCTTTATTCTTTTTTTTATAAAAAGTAAAGCATTAGTATAACGTCAGTTTAGGTTCTTGTCTTTAAAGTTTACTTAGACTATTTATATTTTTTATTATTATACTTTTTTTTTTAATAATACATATTACGGCGTAGTTACTGATTAAAAATGATGTGGAATATCGTGGCAAAACTTCACGTGCCATTAAAATACATATAAAAGAAAAAAGCGTAACATTATAATACTTCGATTAATTTATTCGTTCATGTAACATATAGAATTACAAAATATTAACGTGTCTATCAATCGACTAATTTACACAATTAACAAAAATAATGAATAAATCATGTTTATTTCGGTCGTTGCCGAGTACCTACGGCGTACATATATTATTATTATAAATTATTCCCGTACGGGGTGAGACGCGTATACCATATACCTACGTTCATAAACCATGCATTTTATCGACAACAAATCATCGTATGCCGACGACACGACCTGCTACGCCGTCGTCATAATTAACATATTATTATAACTACGGCGGCGGTGTATAATCCTGACGAATTTGGGCATAAACGCATTTTTCGCATTTCGAATGCGCATCGCCTAAAGTAACAACTCAATATATATGTGCGGCGTGCTTAAAATAATAATATTAGTAGTAGCTACATATATTGTCTATATATTATAATATGCTATGTCGTAGTTAAAATAATGGAAATAATGAATGGTATGTACATTGTACATTCGTAAATCATAGGCGCCGCCGTGAACGGGTTCCGGTTTTTGCGCCTGGTTTACATCGATTTTGCATTTGTCGTCTGCCGCCGCAGCTATTCTCGTAATATTAATTCGATACTCATTAAAACCACCACCGCCGCCGCCGCCACCGTTTCCATTATTCCGCATCGCGCCTGACTTAAAATGTAATTTCAACCCTCGGGGAATTACGATAATTTCTACCGAACCGCCCTGTCTGTAGCTAACCAACCACCGCCGTCAAAAAACCTACCACTGTGCCCACTCGCACACCACTGCATCCGTTGTAAATGACACACAAACATCCACGGCCACCACATTCGAATGCCTATTATTCCTTGGATTGCCGAATTTACGAGTTACTGACCCGCAACATTCTTACACGCTAATTTTGAGAAAATATTCCTTTACTCGTCACGTAAACCGTTCACAGTCGTAAGTCTTGCGTATGTATTCGGTCCAACAGAGAATCGAAATGGTTTTTTTTTTTTAATATTATGTTTAATTCCTCCGTAGGTACGATCGGTAAATGCCCTCATCACGCATGGTTGATCCGAGTACTTACTTTACTCCTATATGATTTGTGCAATCCATCCTTTTATTTGCTTCAACTATTAATTGTTTTTAACATTCACACAGTCGTACATTTCACATATATAAGAAGTCTAACGTCACGTCCGAAACCTGTTGAGCAAACGACTCTTAAGCCACTCTATTGCAACCTAACGTTTTCTATTTCATTTTTGTTTTTCTGCACAATAATGAAAGATATATAATGGTTAACTACAACTATAAAATTAACTACTAAATTGTTTTTGTTAAATATTTTTTTGAAAAAAAAACAGAAACTACTCTAAGAATGAGCTATCATTACTATCAACCCAATTGAAAACAAATATAGATAATATTATACATTATAACTATTACCTTTACTTATAATTCCATTTTTTTTTTTTTGTATACAGATGACAACTACAGTAATTTTAGGTGCATAATACTATATACGAAATAGGAGGTACTATTAATAACAAATGTTATATAAATAAAAAATGTGTATCTATTCTCTAAAAACAAATATGAACATAATACATAAATGAAATATTACATTCAAATAATAAACTTTACGCATTTATTTACTAGACTATAAACGAGCAAAATGTAACAAAAATAATAATAAATACTTTACTAAGAAAGAAGAAACATAAAACCAGGTACTTCATGTCTGCATTTTAAATCAAAATAACCCGACAGTAAATTATAATACAAAAGAAAGAAAATAAGACATCTTAATTTTAAAAAATGTCTGATATAATGACGAATTACTTTAAAAAAAGTTAATGTAGACCGTTCATTGAAGTAAAAATAATTGGCTATTTTGAATAAAAATTAGCCGGAAAAATGCTAAAAACGTAAAAAGTAAACCACAAAATCAACAAAGAGTAAGACATCTAAACATGAACAATAATTGTAATACTATATTAGCTTTATTGATTTTGTTAATTAAAAATTGCATTATGTAGAACTATTTTTATTTTGACTTCAAATTTATTGAAACGTCAATATAATATATCACAATTTATTATTATTATGTAAATAAAAAAAATTGACTCTAAAATCCCTCGTAATTTATTGTTTTAGTTATAATTAAAAATATTAAAGATACATATTATCATGTTTTTTTTTTTTTGTAAGCTTTTGAAGTTCAAACTATAACAACATTTGTCAAAATCACGAAAATTCGCAATTTATTTTATAGTTATAAATTTATAAAATTTTAAGCTTAGGATTGAAAATTAAGTACAATGTTTCTCATAAATAGTTCATATTGTAATAATTATTATACAATTATTTCATAAATGATAGTAAAAGGTTTTGGTTCTTGTAAAATTTGAAGAAATGTAGGTAATTATTTTTGTTGTAAATTGACAACTTTTTTAAATGACTACCATTGATTAAATATATTAATATATTAATTGTATATTTAATCAATGTTACTACTAATGATTATTAATTATATTTCAGTAAAACTATTTAAAAATTACTTAACAGATAGTTTATATAATGTTTACAAGATTATTCTTTAGTCGTTACTCGGAGGTATTATGTTCATATTTTCAAATTGCCCAGAGTAACCATTTCAATATTCGCAATTCTATTTAACACCACAAAAAATAGTTAACGATGTGTATGATAACTCGGAAGAAAATAATTAGATTTGTATAGTTGTTGCACAGACGTGAGACGTTATACTATTAGACATAACCTGGGTACCCATAACAACATTAACAACAGAATTTTACGAGCGGTGGTAAACATATCGCAGTAATGTAGACTGTCTTGAAAATGCAGTGATGTAGCCTGTCTTGATGACAAAATATAATAATTTATGTGTCTATATTATATATTATATCTTACCCTATAACCCCGCGGCCCGCACTACCATATATTATATCGATTATCGAGTAAACAATTAATCAAAACAAGCCTTCCATATTTTGTTTTTATCTCTTTCCATGTCCTTATTGCTAGTCTTATAACGGCTCTACGTTATTTTACCGCAATATCATGGCTTAAGATAAACAGGTTACGAAACTACCCATTAAAACTATACAACAGTAATGATGCCCAAAGATTCTCGTATATAAACAGCTGATGGCCTGTGTGAGAATAGTAGCTAGCGTTCCTGCGGCCAAAAACAATTTTATTTATTATCAATGTTATCTTTAAACATTTACCCGCGAATTTTCGTTATTGGATTATGGATATTTGACATGGCAAATTATTTATTATTTGCCATGATGTTTGGGATTTAGAATAAAGATTACAAAAATTAATCTGCAGGTACTTAGCTCGACGACTGTGCAAAAAATCTAAGTGTGAAGTATGTTTAAAAAATTTAAAGAGTGATGGTAATTTAGGTATGGAATCAGAGTTGGTAAATTTAAAAATTAAAGGATTTCTAACTCATCCTAGTGGTAACTTATATAAAATATTAAAAGTATTGGAAACTTTCTTTTGTAAACAAGCAAGTGCTGGTGATGTCTTTGAAAATACTTACAATGAATTTTTTCTTCATGTGACAAACCTGACATTCTCATGTTCAATTCATAAATATGAAATCATTACAGATATCTTTACGATATACATAACAATGCGTATGAGGCAATTTACATATGTTGAAAATCAAAAATTAAATTAAATTAATAGAGCCAAAAAGAAACTTTCAAAACTTGTATCCAGTTAGGTTAATAAATGTTTAAAAAATGTGTTAATAAATGTTTTATATTATCATTTATACGTGTTATATATTATATTTATATATTTTATTTGTTTATTTATGTAAAACATCAAAAAAAAATCTTAAAATATTGTGTTGTTTACTAGACAAGTTAAAACTAAAATACATTGCAAAATCAAAAAGTATCATGGAAAATTATAAATAAAGCTAAATAGTACCACATGGAGCGCTGGGTATCATTCTCGCTGGTATCCGAGAATTGACAGACTAGACTACTAGAGCCTCAATAATCACAGCTGCGTTTCGTAACCTGTTTATCTTAAGCCATGCGCAATATTGAGGTATTTCTTTAATTAAAAAGGATTTCATGGAAAAGTAAATTTCAGAAATATTGGAATTTTTCGGAGTGCTACCGTTTCCATCAATTTTTCCGAATTTATCTTTTACACCAAGCCTTTCATATTCTTAATTGTAGTACGACAAAGACAAACAATTTTACGAACTAAATCTAGAAAATCTTTAATAATGACAGTACAATAATAATTTCAAAAGCTGTCGCGAAATCAGAGATACTTCAAAGGTGTTTTCACAGTTATGGTAAGTACATACTGTACTAATTTATTCCTTCAACTGTATACACTATTTAAGTAATAAATATTAAGTATTAAGTATATAATGTTGAATTCCAACTAAATGATTTGCTCGTCAAAAAAAAAATTGTTGACAGTCTTGCTTTCCGCGGATATAATAAGCCATGACTTAATCTGTTTTTCGACTTTAACGTGACGACTGACGGATAATGAAACATTAGTTTGTTTATTTACCTGTAAATTAAGATAATTTTAAATAAAACCTGATGAGTATTTGTACCTGAAAATTTTTAATTTGATGCCATCACGTATGATTTTTGAAAATTCCCTAAAACCGATGAAGATTTCTATATTGGAAAATGTCGTATAGAGTTATGTCTGATTCATTAATTTGTTCACAATTTATCTTTTTTGATTCACATCGTTGCCCGCGTGAACTTAAATGGAATAGAAAAACATTTTCATACATAATAATGATAATAATACATTTCTATATATATATCGCTAGTTTAAATATTGTACCTGCAGTTAAAAATTATAATATGCAAAAAAGAAAACAACTATAGCATTGCTCTTCGCCGAGGTGAAACCTCTTTAATCGAAGAGCAAGGATAAGTACTTACCTAAAATTGATGAGAGAAAAAAAATTTTAAAAGATGACAACTAATTATAAAAATTGAAATACCTATCGACATATTATTATCATATCGTGTATGTACATGTGTTTGGTATATATTATACAATATGTCTTGTGCAAATTACATTCTGATGTCTGCTTACGTGCATTATTATCGTAATAATATTATAGGTATTATTACCTTACTACCGTTACCAACTAACAGTGCATCGAGCATATTATATTGATATTCCGCACGCCACGACTTGTTACACTATACATTATTATTGATATTAATAATAATAATAATAATAATAATAATAATAATAATAATAATAATATCATATTAGCATTAACATACGCGATTCAAGATCGTCGGAAAAACAAACCACCGATTTTCGGTCGCGTGCGGGCGTGATGGTACCTGTAATAGTGCTGCAGGTTGGGACGAAATTGGGAATTTATACGGAGTGTCCCGCGAGGATTTACCCATTGCGATATCTCACGAATTAATGGAGATATCAAAATGCTTGTTTTGTTTAAGACTCACTGGAATAAGAACTATGATTATTTCATTTTTTAATTTATTTTAATGTTTAGGTTAAAAATGTAAAAAATTAATTGTTTTATTTAATTGTTTCTCAAAAAATTTAAGACAACTATTTTGTGGAGTTTATTTTTTTGAAAATATTGACGTTTCAAAATTTTATCTTCATCCATTTTTTGATTTTTAATATTTTTTCTAGTTTTGAAGAAATAAAATATGATTATAACTAGGCACACTGAAATCGTGTTCAACCGGCCATACGAGCTCGCAAGCGGTGCGGCGTTTCACATATTTGATAACACTATGGTGTTAAATAACTCGCAATTTTTCTCGAAACTAAATAAAAATCAGGAAATTAATGAAAATTCAATTTTGAAACGTCAATATTTTCAGGAAAATAAACTCTACAAAATGGCTATGCTGAATGTTTTTGGAAATAATTAAATTAAAAAATATATCTTTAACTTTTTACCAAAACATTAAAATCAATTAAAACATGAAATAATTGTAGTCCTTATCTCTGTGAATCTTATAGAAACCAAAATTTCGATATCTTTATTATTTCGTGAGATATTGCAATGGATAAATCCTTACAGGGCGCCCTGTATATTATACCACCACGGTAACTCAATATGTCCTGCGAAATACCCCACCTTAGGTATTATATTACATACATATTATAATATTGTATTGAGACCGCATTATTATTATTACTGTACACATTAATAATATTGCATTTTCGGTCTGCGAAAACGTGTAGTGTGTGTGTGTGTTTCACTCTCCTTCGCTGCATCTCTCTCGTTCGACTTATCTCCTTTCCCTCCTCCTTTGGTCAACCTTATTTTTCTCCGATTCTTCATGTATTCATATAATATTATAGTATTCATGCACACGTTCATATTATGAATACGACATACGCACAAGACACACGAGACTTACTCTTCGCAGTAACTGTTAATAAATAACCAATACACGCTATAGACTATATTATTATTATTATTATTATTATTATCGTAATAGTCAAATCGCGCGCTTGCGCACATAGTTACCTATAATACCTCTCCTCTCCTCTAACCGGTGGCGAAACGGTTCTCTTGCTCCGATACCGCAATATATATATATATATATATACGCTCTCCGCGGAAGCCGACAAGCCACCGCCGCGCTGGACCGCTGGGAATATTTAATTAACGAAACGCAACCTTTTATTATGGATTCCCATAAATGTTCGTATATAGGGTATAGTATACCTCCGTATAAAACCAAACGCGCCCGGCCCGTTGTTATTAATTTCGCCGGAGGCACACTTAATTCCCGTGGTTCTTTTGTCCGCCCACCCACCCACTTCGCCGTGCCTATTTATAATCCGGTCGCAAACGATCGTAATTTCAGAGAACTAAAAGGAAAAAACTAATAATTCACCGAACATAAATTGTAACTTACAAAGCCAATCGTCCAATAATATTATTATTACCATCGTAAAATTATGTCTTCATTATACAGAGATACAAAGATGTATGATAATATAAATTATTTATATATTTTTTTTTGAGTAAAAGTTCTTTCGACAACGTCTACCCTTGATTCTAAACATATACTCGTTACACGCGTGTTTCCTTATTTCCTGCAGTTTGGCTGCAATCAATTGTGTAAGTATTTTCATCATGCCTTCGTCTTTATTCCAAATTTTTCTATTTAACAATAAATATTTGAATAGTTAAACAATTTTATAAATCATCTAAGACGGTTCGTTCAAGAATATCGTGGAACAACACTAGACTTAATTGTCTAACTCTAGAAACCAGAAACATTTTTTTTTTTTGCGAATTATATACATCAGAATGAACTTTTACTACATTATTCCACACAAATAAGCTTATAATTAAATTACTAGGATTTCATGATTCTAAAATTCTTAGGATTCAAGGATTGTGTGCCCATTTTCAAACTTGTAGTAATAATCGTATATTTACTACTTGACAGGTTTAATCTTTAATAGTCGGATAAATTGACCAACTGGATGTCATTGTTGATCCTTCATGTCAAGATCGTAGTGCGATAAAAATTTAAATCCAAAATTAGTTCAACTTAACTTAGTTCTTGAAAATCTGACAAATTATATAAAAGGTTTTAACCTTTTATTACATACAAGTGTACAATTAATAGTTATTTTAAAAGGTTTTATATTATTATGTTTGTATAGCACATAATTTTTACGTTCTTTATCCAATTACTCGCGGTTTGAAATTCGGTTTTTGTTTGATAATTATTTCCTTCTAAGTTAGTGCAACAATTGTTAATGCACTTATATGTTTACTAGCGGATTGCCGTGTATAATGATTCACTAATATATCTTTTGACCAAATTCCCTGGAGCAAATTAAAAATCACATTTGGGCCTACAACATAACACTACGCAAGTGAGCATTTAAATTTAACTATATTGTATGTATTAACTTACAAAAAATTTACTCAGAATTAATATTTATGCTAAAAAAAAAATAAAGAACGGTTCAAACGTGGAAAATCGTATGAATAAAATTATTCGCTATAATATATAGTATTTTGTGTTTTTTAGAGAACAATAAAATAAGGTGGGTCATATTTCTTACCATCGGTGTATAATATAATATGTGGCCCCACAAAATAGGTTTAAAAAATTGGAAATTATTATGTATTTTCTTAATATCTCAAACTGTGATTTTTTTTTTCAATGATAAATACGAACATATTTATATTAGTAAATTTAAATAACATAAGATAGAAAAATACAGAAAAAAATGTAAATATGATATATGGTTAAGATGAATGTTGTACAAAGATGGTCGTATTTATAAAAATAACTTTTACAAAGTGTATAAATCATATTTTATTACTGTTCACCGTTCATCTAAAAGTTGGCAATTTTTCATTTTTTACACGAAAACTTTTAGACTGTTTTTAGACCAAACAAATTGAAATCCTCTCTTAATTTTACAATATATTTCTTGGTACAACTTTAAAGAAAAAAAGACTGCGGCCTCATTTTTTTCACACTTGAAACATTTTCCACCGTCGTCATATGTATATACAAACAAACAAAATGTGTCATTTTAAAAACATATTTATTTAAACACTCCAACTGTAACGTATTATAACTTGTTTTTTATTCTGTTGGTCGTACAACACCTGAAAACAATCAATTTTATTTTTCATAATAATCTAGAGGAACCAGTTACAATGTTACGTCGAGAATAATAATAAATATATACTTTTGTCGTCCTTAAGTTGTGGCTAAACTCTTCATAGCTTTATCATCGTGATAATTGTATTATTTCATTATAATAAAAGTATGAGGTTAAAATAGTTAAATGCATGAGCCTATTTTATTTGAATGAAGAAAGAATTTAAGTTACTTAAATGATTTATTTTGATGCTATAATTTAGATATATTTAGTCTTAAGAATCCACATGATGCTTATTAATTATTCGTATTCGTTTTTATGACGAAGAAATTACGACCAGAATTAAAATATTTATTTTTTGGGCAATAAAAAAAGTTAGTAGGTATTATAATATAAAGCTTATAAGAGAGTCTTTTTAAGGAACTTATTTTATAAGTAATACTATATAAACAATAAAATATATATGCCTGTGCTGATAATTAGCGACAAAAGATTAAATCTAGTTTAAATAGAAAGAATGGTATAATCATTTAATATCACGTTTATATTGGAGGATTCGACTTAATGGTGGAATTTTCACACCAATATAAGAAACGTGGTAATATTTTGGAATTCGATTTAAACCGAACGTTGGACCGCTGCAATAATATTATATGCTATTTAATAGGGTGTGTCCCTTATCCCGCTGTGCAATAATTTAATACAATATTTCTGCTCGTATAAACACTTCAGTCGGTCTGCTCCGGGGCACAAAATTCGTTCTATAGAGAGTAAAATAAAGGTAAAATATTATGTAAATCTTTGGGTATCTAAATCATACCACATCTGATTGCAACAATAGAATATACACGCATACATTATACTATGTGTTTATATATATATATATATATATATATATATGTACCTATATTTTGTATATATACCGGAAACAATAAAATGTTTAACAAATGCGGAGTAAATCTACTTTCAGGACCGTACTCAGGTTTCTGTAAAAAAAATCAATGATTTAATTTACTTTACATATTTTAACACACTCAATGAAATACTGTATAAATTATTAGGTAGAACGTAGTGAAAATCTATAAACCGACGCTCAAGCACATACACTCACAAAGCATACATACGCCTTTTTTGTGTATTGGTAAGACGCTAATCTGACACGTCTTACCTACTGTCACTTTACACAACCAACACAACTCACATCTGTTTGATTCGAAATATCTGAAGTATTAACAGATTAAAAAAAAAAATCACTATATTTTAGTAAATTATTTATTCATTTCATTTCAACAAATACTATAGTAAAAACAGTGACAAAAATTACACCAAAATATTATACAATCATTTTACAATATCAAAACAAATAATTCAATATATTATAAAATATATAAATAACTATGTTTAATGTTGGACAATTGGAACTTAAGTACCAATTTAAGAAGCCACTGTATATTTTTCGGTACCTACCTCAAAAGTACGACAGATAAAATATGGACCTCTTTTATTTTTATTCCATACTTTTTTTTCTGTCTGTATTCAATTAGGAATGACATTCGTTAGAAATGCTAACAATAGTTTTGTTTTGTTATGCATCCGCAGTTTTCTTAAGGGTCATTGCACGTAAAGGAGGGTAGGGATAATTAGTCGCTTCCTAGTGAAAAAAATCTACGTACTTATACGTAGACATAGTTTAATTTTAAAAATAATAATACAAAATATGTATTTTTTTTTATAAATTTGCACGGAAATAAAATTGCCGTCACAGAAACAACTCATTTGGAGCTACATTTAAAGTGTGCATTTTTTTCCGTTTCAAATACTAAAGAAAAAACTTTAAATGTTTTTTTTCTTCAATTTTAATAGAAGAAACAAGGTATAATAAATGAACAACAAATCAATCTATGATGGATGAAGCAAAAATAGTTTTAAACTATTCATGTTGTATCATTTTATTTTTATTATTTATCCTCATCAGTCGCCTAATATTATTAATCACTAAGTTTTTTAAAAATATATTCATTTGTATAAGATAAAAATCAATAAACTTAAACAGATGAATATATTTTTATACCTAACCTAAACTATACAAAAAAACTCATAAATAATATCTTATATTAATTAATCACTCAAAAAAAAAAATTATCATTTAAAACAACAACTTGAATGTCAGAAAATAGCTAAACTCAGTTATACTTTATTTTTATGTACAATAATATATTAATATTGCACAATGCAGTGTGTACTAACTTTCTAAGTCGTGGGATAATCAAATTTTAGAGTTTTCGTTGTCAATCGATGGTTAAACAAATTTTCAATTCATAAATTATGTGATAGTAACATAAATAACAACTATGGTTTAATTTCGTACTAGATATTACATTGACAAAGTTTTTAATATTAAAAGGTGAATAGTTAAAAATTAATTGATAATATTGTAAAAATATTTTTTATTTTAAATTTTCTTGGATCTATGTAGGACTGTAGGTATTTTGTCATAGATAAAATATTTCCAAAGAATAAACCACTTAATGTGATCCACTCTATGTGCATATCTGTTGCTTCTCGAACAATAATTTCAAATATCACAAATTGATTAATCGTTTTATACCTGAAGTTTTTTTCTCTAACTGTGTATACCATTATTCAATTCCGTAAATGTATACCCACATATTTTTTTAGATTCTGAACGAAGTGATGAATGTATTGATTTTACAATGATGTGTTTTTTTTTTTTTATGTCTGTGTACAGCATAACTAGTCGAAATAATGCTTCGATTTCAAACTTTGGGGGTGGTTTCCGATGTAAAATTGAAGATCCTTGGTGCATTATACAGGTCAAAAGTAAACATTTTCCAATAGTTTTCAAAAAAATCGAGAAAAACCAAAAAAAAATGACAGAAAAACGGGAATTTTTACGCAAAATCAGTTTTCGACCAAATCATCGATTTTTTTATATGGTTGTAACTAAAAAACTAATCACTTGAAATACTTGAAATTTTCACCAAATATTAATATAAGTGATATCTATATACAGTTTAATTTTTAAAAATTTTCGACTTTTTTGAGTTTTTTATAGAACACTGAAATTTTCGATTTTTTTGAGAATTTTTTTTTGAAGTGTCGGTAAAAAAATTTTGGACGACCAAAAAAACTTGAAAATTTAATACAAGGTTCCTTATGAGTTGTTCTTATTGTAGCTAAAAAAAAATTAAAAATCGTAAGTCACAATTTTTTTTTATAAGCGTTTATAGTTCAAAATCTTACGAAATCTGTCGAAAACGCGAAAATTTGCAAGTAATTTTGAAGTTGAAAATTCATAAAATTGTTTGCGTTTATAACTAAGGATTAAAAATACAGCACTAAGTTCTCCATAAGTTTTGCTTCAAGTAGCTATAGATAAAATTCGAAGCATCATTATAGGAAAAATTTTAAGTGCGTTTGAATTTTAAATTTTTACGAAATAGCGTAACGATAACGATTTATCCTGAAACGATTTTAAATATTTGTTATTATTCAAAATGTATAAGTCCTAGGTACTTGAAAATTTTACCAGTTATTAAGATTGGAATTTTCTTTACATGATTTAATTTTCAAAATATTTTGACTTTTTTTGAGATATTTATAGACCACTGAAATTTTCAATTTTTCTGAAAAATTTTTTTTGAAGTGTCGATAAAAATTTTTTGGCCCAATCAAAATACTTGAAAATTTAATACAAAGTTCCCCATAAGTTATTCTTATAGTGATTAAAAAATTATAAGAATACATAGGCACAATTTTTTTTTATAAGCGTTTATTGTTCAAATTTTTACGACATCTGTAGAAAATGCGAAAATTTGCAAGTAATTATGAAGCTGAAAAATCATAAAAATGTTTGTGTTTATGACTAAAGATTAAGAATACAACACTAAGTTTTCCATAAGTTTTCCTTCAAGTAGCTATAGAGAAATCTCGAAGCGTCATTATAGGAAAAATTTGAGATGCGTTTGAATTTTAAATTTTTACGAAATAGCGTTCCGATAACGATTTATCCTGAAACGATTTAAAATATTTGTTAGTATTCAAGAAGTATAAGTCGTAGATACGTGAAAATTTTATCAGTTATTTAGTTTGGCATTTTCTTTACATGATTTAATTTTAAAAATATTTTGACTTTTTTTGAGATATTTATAGACAACTGAAATTTTCAATTTTTCTGAAAAATTGTTTTGAAGGGTTGATAAAATTTTTTTGGCCATATCAAAATACATGAAAATTGAATACAAAGTTCCTCATTAGTTATTCTTATAGTAATTAAAAATTTATAAAAATACATAGGCATAATTTTATTTTATTAGCATTTGAAGTTCAAATATTGACTTAATACATAAAAATTACGGCAATGTTCAAATTATCTTAGATAGAAATTCATAAAAGTTTTTTTTTTAATTCTAAGATTTGAAAATTTAATACAAGGCTCCTGTCATATTTTTACAATAGCAGTTGAAAAATAAAAGAAATATATAGGCCCAATTTTTTTTTACATGCATTCAAATTTTAATTTTGACAACATGCGTACAAATCACGAAAATTCGTAAATTATTTTATCCTAGAAATTAATAAAAAATTTTCCTTTTATATCTAAGATTTGAAAATTTAATACCAGGTTCCTAAAATATTTTTACAAAATTTGAAGCGTCATTATAGGAAAAATGTTTTGAGTGGTCAAGTTTTAAATTTTTATGAAATCGCGTAATGATAACGATTTATCCTCAAACCAGGTATTCGTATATATAAGGTATTATGAATTATGATAACTACATGATAACTACATTAATCGATTAACCATGCCTTATGCAAAATGCGTCTTAATTGAAAAATAAAATATTTGTTTCAAAATAGAATATATGACAATATTTAAATATAATATATCCTAGACTGACAAATCATCTCCGTTCAGAATCGTTTTTCGTATACAATGATACCTATCATTGCATTCAAATTTAATCCCATCCATTAACAGTAACCTACTGTACAGCAAAGCGACATCCACGACTTACCCGCTTTTTTTTTGTTTTTCTCGATTTTTTTGAAAACTGTTGAAAAATGTTTACTTTTGACCTCTATAATGCACCAAGGATCTTCAATTTTACATCGGAAACCACCCCTAAAGTTTGAAATCGAAGCATTATTTCGACTAGTTATGCTGTACACAGACACACAAAAAAAAAACACACATTGTTAAATCAATACAATCATCACTTCGTTCAGAATCTAAAACATAATTTGGTATGATACTTAAAATATGAGTTTGTAGAAAAAATATCGTTGGCACATTGTTGCTGCATAATGCACATCCATAGCGAGGCGAAGAGAGAGTGACACGATATGATATTATGGCGATGCTATCGTCACAAAACCGACCAGAGGAGGAAAACATATATATAGATGAATGCAATATGTAGATTACGTGTATGTGTGAGTGTGGGGGCGTAATTTAGACTGTTACACACAGTTTTCAATTAATTATTCAATTTATAAATCTGTTTATTTCTCTACGTGTGTGTCAGGAACTGCAATATTAAATTATCATTTAAAAAACATTAAAGATCAGAGCTTTCAAAACCGTCCAGGCCGTGATGTCGAGAGAAATGTGAGAGAAACGACTATGAAGATTATAAACGTATTTTTGGATACGGCAAATCTCCACCGTCGTCACCGCCGCCTCACCAGTTTGTTTTATTATTTGTTGTAAGAAGCTTTTCTGCTTTTGTTATTCTACTTGTTTTGCGAAGTTTAATTAACTTTCTACGGTACACAAAAGCACACGTCGCGCAAGGGTGGTGTGCTCTCGGAATATCAACTCAGTCACGGTGGGGTGCGTAGAGTAGTAAAATTATAAGCTCTAGGCACTGTGTACACTGTACATACGACTCAAGTGTACTTTTAAAAATATATCCATAATATGTTTGAATTCCACTGGGGTATAGTCTTGGTATATGTTGTTTGTTTTGTTGTCGTGCTCTTTCAGAGGTTCTGTCCAAAAATCAGATCTATACACTTTGACATTAACAAAAGCTTTGGTCCATAGTTCGACCCTGTAATCTGTATATATATTGTTCAAATAAGTGAATATTTGTGTGGGGTGTGTGTGTTTGTTGGTTTGCTTGTGAGTATGTGCGGGTACAGGTGGATGAGTGGGGGGAAGGGTATCAGTGAGTGTAAGCGTGTTTATAACCGAATATGGGAATCGCATGGGTACACGAGAACCATAGTTCGAGATTATCACGTAATGATAATGCATTCCGAACTATTTTATACAGTTATCCGAAATCTCACTAACATTGGTAAATGTTTTTGGGGTACATCTTCCCAGAGAACACTATTCAGAGTAATTTCAAAGATATGAGAATTGAAGTAAGTTTGACTTAAACTACCTAGGTCTCTATGTTTTTTTACAACCACCAAACACTTGCAACTAAACATAAACAACTAACAAAGATTAGTGTACCTTTTCGGAATAATAACTCGATTTATTAGAATTAGTGATTTAATGGAAATAAATTTAACCTATTGTGTAGATAGAAGGAGACCAAAAAACATTGAAGTAAATTGTTTTACCAATAACGCTTCAATAATATTATTATATTCTGCTGAAAATTATCTACCTATCATTTGTTCACTCGTCGTATGTAATTTAACGAACATAGACTGAAATATACCATGGCAAATAAATTATGACTGTAAGAAGTGAATATTAAATCTGAACATATTATATAAATTCATAAACGACTAAGACAAATTTCATATTTTTTTTTCACACAAAATTGAATTCAAATCATCTCTCAACCATTCAAATATTAAAAAAAAAAAAAAACAAGAAGTTGGCTATGCAATTATTAATTCAATATTAATTAAACGATGATGAACAACAAGCTCCGTAAAAATCTCAATAACTCGTCAACCTTTTCATTTTAAATTTTTCTAATGTTATTATTGTTGTTGTGTTTACAGTCATTATTTTAATACGAGCATATTTGTTTGTATTGTATGAGTGACCGAAAAAAAACCTGCATCGATGAATTTTGTTTCTCGTGTTCCGTTTTCGACGTCCTACTATTAAAATTAGCTCGTAAAACCAACAGACATGTTTGAAGGACGTGAAAATAGAATGAAAAGCGGTAACAAAATTTAAATGGCTCTTCATTCACAATATTATATCCTTCATTTTATGGCTCTTTCCGTACGAAATATATTTACGATTTAATAATATCATAAGTAAATATAAATATTTTATTCGTATTAACGGATTAGTCGGGTATCGTTGGTGTAGAATTAATTATATAACAGTTTATGAGTTACGGGCGTAGAACGATATTGAAACTACTGCAATGACTGTTATCGGGAGAAATTTAAATTTTATTAACACTTATATTACTCAACCGAATCACCTTCAAGTTAATAAACAGTAGTAGATAATTGGTAATTGGTAAGAAAAAAACTAAAGAAAATGTTAGGATTTCAGTCATAGTCATCGTCTGTTGAAATCAGCGCTATCAAAAGTTTAAAAGTTTTAACTGAACCCGATGACGTTCGATGCACACGCGATACGCGAAATGTGTTATGGTGTATTACCATGTACCGTTTTTCAACTTTTGAAGTTTAAACTAGATGGTCAGTATGCATTCAAGCGATCGAAAGACCCAATTTATTTATTATTTTCCGTTACTCAAATTAGTGTCACGGCGAGTATAAGTGGAATCAAGTGTTTTGCGTGGTGGACAAACATGATACATAATATAGCTATAATTATTAACAACGAGCTCATTAAAAACTAATCTTAAAAAATGTTGTCCGAAATGCTGTCAGACGTTGACGACGATGTTCATGACGAGTCGGCTAGCATAGTATATAAATATATTATATCAACGATTTTTTCCGCATTCAATACGACAAGGGAGTTATTTGATTACTGAAACCAATAATAACAAATTATATTATTATTTATAAATAAATGCAACTTTAAAAGTAACTTTTAGGATGAACAAAATACCGTTTTTATTTTTACTTTTTAACGTGGAGTCGTTGGTTTTAAAACCTTGGAAATCGAAATTATATTAATATAATGTGTTTGATTCGGTATTTCGATCGTAAAACTTGGATTGCTCAGGGTTCTAGATAAACAGCTACAAAATATAAACACATATCGACTACCACCTTATCGTTGGCTTATTATCCGGTCTGATTAACCAAAACCTTGTTTGTAATATTGTTACTGGTGGTGAAATATGGCTTAAAATACGTAACTCGGTACACGCAAAAGCGCCATATAAGAGGAAAAACCTCATCGAATGGTAATGCACTCTACAGGTTTCAATATTTTATTTTTTCTACAATATATTATGCATTTCGACTGTGGGACTTGCGTTTTTTTTCTTCGATCACATTAATGGCAATAGTAAAATATGGTAATGTCTTTTAACCCTATATTATATAATATTAAAGAACACTCTTTTAACTCAAAAATGCTATACCTGATTATAAAATATAAAAATTTTCATATAATCCGGTAGGTCGTCTATAATGCGTACCTAATTAAATTCATAATTTTGATATATTTTTTTTGATTCCTGTTGTAAGCTAAAATTTTTTATTTATAATTTAAACAGTTATTTGATGTATAATAATTTGTATACGATATGATTTAGTCATCTCTTTAAATGTTAATTTAACGATAATTTTGTTTTTACTTACTTTACACTTATATCCTTTGGAGTTTTATACATATATTTGTTTATTTAATTGAATGCATAATAATATACAAATAATAGTAGCTTGCGTACCCAACGATAATCAATGACCGTATTTTATACTGGCGGTGAGCAAAGTTTCCTGATTAATCATTTAAATGTTTCAGTTCAATGACAGCTTTAAACATACAATATATTAGATATCTACAATTTTTATATGATTATATTAGATGTAAGAAATATAATTCTGTACATGCACTTGTAGTTATATTATGAAACAAATTTTTACTAAGATTTTTCCCTTAAGCAAAGTAATTTTAAAAAAAAAACATGCAAATTTATTTGCTCATTGAAGATGATTATTATTAATAAATTGTATTAATATAATAATATATTGTAATACATTACATACCTATAAACTGTTCAAATGAGTTTGAAAAGCATTCATCATCCAATTATTTAGATTTATAATTCTCGCAACGATTTTATAGTTAAAAAATAACTACAATGTTGAAAAATTAATATCATCCAAAAGTTCGATATTTTTCCCGAAATCATTAATATGAGTATTTTTATGATAAAATATTATTTTTAGATTTCTTTTAATAACATTAGACAATTTATCGTTTTTTTCATCATTCATTAATCATTAAACATTGTAATTAATTAATTTTAGAAATCATTTCTCATTAATTATATTTATGAACAATTATAATTTTGGAAAAATTTTATAAATATTCTAATTTTAATTTTTGAAGAAAATTTCGAATAATAATACCAAATCAAAAGTAATTGTTTAGTATTGTATCGTTTTTTCTAGTCATATTGATACCAATCAACGTTGTTGCAGTTAATTACACACAGATTTTTTACGATTATTTTCATCTATATCCAACAGTCAGAACCACTGAAATAAATTAAATAAAAATCGAACAAAATGTTCTATAATATTAATATAAGACCTACCCATTAAGTTTTAATCTTATAACCAACGAAAGTATAATAATTATGATAATACAATACATATTTTTTTTTAAATATTAATATTCTAGTGCACATAAATTCATTGCTACATTGAACAGTTTTTTCAAACTACTTGAGAGCACAAGTCACGATCATATCTAGTTATGATCTAGTAAAACTTTAAGAAAAATAATATTTAAGATTTTATTTATATACATAAATCCTTCCACTCCATCGAATAACTCAATTTTACCATCAACTATACAGATGATTTTAAAAACAACAATAAGAACCACTGACCCTTTTTTTTATACAACGGAGCAATAAAATGTTTAATCTGTTTATGGCTAAGATTTGCAGAGCGTTACAAGGAAGGGTCAAAGGAAGTTTATACTCATTTTCTATTACGGTTCTCGACAAATTTCAGTTGCCACATAAAACTGAAACACCAAATGTAATTTTTTTTCTTGACCGTGCTGTTACAAACAACATTTATACTGCGAAAAAAAAAGTAGAAATAATTAAATCCACAAAACAATTTAAGTCACCAGGAAGTTTGAATATATGTGTACACCGTATATACATACATATATATATATAAACATACTGCATATAATATTATAGTATTGGTCTGACGAAAAAATAATTTGAACATATACTTAGCTTTTTTATAGTTGAAATTATGTTTATAGAAATATAATGAGAAAATAATACATCACAAATAAAATGCATTTATATTATGCTTTATTGATAGATTTTTAATATAGCTTACTATATATTTATATATAATAAAGTATCTACTATCCATGCGTTATTACAGAAATTCAAAACGTATATTATAACAATGTGATAATACAAATATAATTGCATACTCGAATATTCATAATATGATGGTATCCAAAAAAACTGTAATCACAATACATATATTTATATTATTGTTTAAGCATCGTTAACAGATCACACACTAATAATACGAATTGGAATTAATATAAGCTTAATGACTCGATTTTCTGATAATACCTATTGTTTTAACATTTTGCGAAGTTAAAAAGTAAGTAGATAATAAGATACATCAGAACTTGGGAACAAGGTAACTGTTTTGAAAAAGGTATCCTGAAAGTAAAACACATTGTTGTAAAATCGCTTACTGTCAATAAATAAATATCGGTAAGTATGTTGACTGATAATTTTCATATAACTCTACCTGGTGGCTGGTACCTAGGTACATCTAATAATTAATTACTACTAATAGAAACTATAAAACATCAATAAATTCACATTAACAGAAAATAGCCAGTTTTTTAAATTTGAGCTGAATCCCTAATTTCACATATTAAGAAAAATAGAAAAAAATTTAATATTTTTTTTAAAAGATATTAACTACTATAGATTTATATTAATGCATCATTTGATGGTAAAGTACGATTTCAATGTATGCAAGCACCTTTATACTTGAATGTAGAAATAATGAATATTAACTAATACTAATACTACCTACTAATGAATATCTTTGATTGTATTTCTGAGGCAATTATATTACATGTAATAATGTGATGTACCGAATTATATCATATTTTTTATTTTTCAATACTCAATTTCCATTAATCTTAAAATAAAAGTATTTTTTTAGGCTTTTTTAAAACTAAAATATTCCGCTTATTGCTTGCAAATCTAAAAGATTTCATTAAAATTCATTTAAAAAATTGGAGAAATTTGTTTAGAAAATATAATCTGGTGAAATGTCTTAATATCAACCTAACTGTACCTTGAAACTAAAACAACTAAAATGGTGTAGTGATGCATAATAATATTCAGACTACAAGTAAGTATACGTACAACATATATTAATTATATTATGTATACAGTATAATTATGTAACAATACAATTTTTAATTTTTCTTCAAAAAAACTCGAAAATCGACTGAGATAGCTAGTGTCAAGTATAAAGCGTACAAAGTTTAGTGTCACGTAATAATAATAATATTATGTCAACTGCACGAAAATATACACAACGCTATGGTAGAGTGATTTTTTTCTTTACTTGGAAAACAACAACAGCGAGCGCGTGCGAGTTTACACAAATGACACTTGTATAGCAGCAGCAGTTGTACGCCTCAGGCCAGACGCGATTCAATTCAGTGCCGATTGTCGTTTTCGCACATACCATACACATTATAATATATATCGTACGGTTCCGTATCATTGTCCGACTTCACGCGTCGCATCGAAGATCAAGACCCGACCTTATATCGTAATACGATAGTCGTCATGTCGTTCATCATGTACCACGTCGCGTTCGCGTCCCTGGCGTTCGTGGCGGACATATCGGTAGCGGACATATCGGTAACGGAATATCCGGACGAATCCCTCCAGTACCTAAACAATGTGAAACATGCGACAAAGACGCACCACGACGACGTAGAGTTCCTGCAAAATGTAATAAAACTGGACTTCCTCTGGTGGCCGATACTCAACGAGATGGTGAAGATTAAAAAGCCGAAGGTGTACTTCAACCAATATTTGAAACCGGAAAACGAAGAAATCGAGCATCACCAAAATCAAGTTTTACGGCCGTTTGTCTTCATTTCTGACTTGATAAAAACGAATACGTTCACAGGTTGTGACGTCCGCTTTGCGATGGACGCTATTAAGTCCGCGATGGCGTGTTCGATGCTCAAACACATCTCGATGCAGGCGCTCATGTATCATACTTTGAATTCTAATTTTAGTGATGACATAATACCCGATGGTGAGAAAATATTGTTTCTTGACTGGCTGATAAACATGGTCGAATTGGCTTTGAAAACATTGATTTCGGTGGTCCATACTCATGATCCGCAGCAGCCGATTACCCGAGCTTACCTGCTCCTCATTGAGATGTCACGTAAATTGTTAGGCAACACGAATCCCGATTTCAAAACCAAAGACTTACCGGAAATCAGCTCATATATGTACGAAGAAATCGTTAGGACGTGCGCGGCGCCTACTGACCACAAAGGTTATTACAAATCATTGGTCGTCAATTTTAATAGAGACAAAATGGTCGAAGACCTGAAGAAACATCGCACAAAGATCACTGAAACCTTGAAAAAAGTCATTGAAATACATCGTATTGAAACAATGCGCATGTATGAAGGAGATATAATCATCAACGAAGACATAAATTATGAAAATATTACTGAACTTGGAGATGATGTACTGAAAAAAGCCATGATCGCAAACTACTTTCAAATGATCTTTTTATACTTGAACTTGCCCATACAAACCTTGAAAGATTCCCAGTGGAAGGAAATTTATAATAAGATAATCTTAGATCCCCTGCCTGATGAATAGCGTCGGGACTGTAATCACTAAGAGTGTAATATTTTATGTTATAATAACGCTATTAACTATTGATTTTAAAAAGTTTGTAATTGAAATGACTTGACAATAAATTATACATAATAATTTAAACTCGTGTATAATTAATATATACTATGCAATATAATATCATTCCTATAATGCTTATACATAATTATATAAATTTATTCAAATATATATAATACTATGTTAATAGTATATACAATAATTTAATGTTTAAACTAACCGAAGAAATTTTATGCTTTGATTGAATTTCTTACACTTAGTTAACTTAAGCTTGAAGATGGTTTTCAATTTTTACACCAATAATTTGTTCAAACTTAGTTTTTTTCAGTAATGTTTTACCTACTTGCAGTAAATGTTTATATTTTTTTAATTTTCAATATATATTTATTTATGAAATATTATTTACTCTTAATTGCTTAAGTGATAATCAAACTTTCAAACTTGGATTATTAACCAAAATTAGTGAAAACTATTTTTTTCACGCCAAATAATATATAATATATTCGAAATTAAAGAAGAATTACGTTTTTTATTGTGTTTATCTGTTATCACGTTTTAGAGCTAAAAATATTCTTCAATATTTAATTTTGAGATTCTAGTAGCAAAATTTATCTAGTTCATAGTTTGTAAGGTTAAAAATAAAAATCGGACTATATGATTTATGAGCCTTTTAATTTTGGTTACATTGTGTGGTACCTAATGTTCAAGCAGGTCATCCTTCACTGTTGTCAGCTAAAAAGGTAAAACAACTATTTGGTTACCTGATCAATGTTACTCCTAAAATCCACATAATTGTTTGAACTCGGATAGGATCACTCGAAACCTCATATTACACATTAGATGAGAGTTCCACGATTTTTTAGTTTTTTAATTGCATTTTTAATGGTTTTATAAATTTCATAATACCTATATATATTTTATATTTATCATTTCAATGATTATAATATATGTAGTTACTATAAATACATAAATATCATTTTTATTATCATTAATATTTGATTTTTACAGCTATTTTTGCATCTTGTATGTTTTTCGAAATTTTCTAATGGATTTTGAAATACCTGAGTCTTATAATGCAGGGTCCCTATTATTTTTTAACTATTTTATAATTTTCATATTATTGTACTTGCCGCAGCAAGCCGGTATAATTTACAGACACGGAATGTTTCTGAAATGACGACTTAGACATTAACATTTCAGTGAGAAATGGTCAAATCCTCGAAATACGCCCTTTATATACAATACATGTCCACAATAATAATAATATAAAATTCAACTTCTGTCTCGTTTTGTTGCAGTGGGAAGAACCGACCCTTGTCGGATGGTGAAGTGCTCGCATGGTCAGCGGTGCATCGTGGACAAGGCAACTGCCCAAGCTCGCTGTGTGTGCTCCGAGGAAACAAAATGTCAAGGTGATGATAGCGGAGACGGTGCCGGTGGACCAGTCTGCGGCAACGACTGGAGAGACTACCCAAGCGCGTGTCACGTCAGAAAAGCGTCGTGTACGACGGGTCGGAGCATAGCGGTCAAATACAGAGGGCTGTGTGGTACGTAGAATGTCGATAATAATATTATTACGGATATTATTTATTTTTCATAATTACGTTTTCCGATCGAGTCAGTAACAAAATGTACCGGTTAGGTTATAATAACTGCAAAAACTACCTAAAATGTTTAAATACACGAAAGTGTATGCTGTACGTTATATGAACTAACTGCGTTACACTAAAACTAGGAATAATATATTTAATGGTATTGGCAATATAAACAATTGAAAAAGGCATTCACATTTAATAGATCTAGTATAACGACGAGTGATGCTGTCACCCATGAATCGTTTGAAGTGTAATATATGCTATATACCTAGTATAAAATATAATTTATTATATAGTAGGTATTGAATTACATGTCAGCAATCCATATCGAGACAAGTTAGTAATGAAATTGCCTATAGTTGTATTGTATTATAATTTATAGATACGCCTTATATACTGGATCCAAAGTGATCCAACTCTATAAACTATAATTCTTCATCTGTCTAAATCTAAAACTTCCGAAGCAACTATAGACTTAAACAAACTATAAATTATTTGCTGTATTATAATGCAATTTATAAATTACAATAGCTATAATGTAGCTAAAATTTGATAGTAATATTTTAAATCCCAAAATGTCGGGTAATTATTTTTTGCCACCTTTAGGGATTTTAACATCGCCGCCGTCTAACGATATCATCTTTTTCAGATCCGTGTGACTATATATCGTGTGAAGAACCCCAAGTATGTCGTTTGGACTACGAGAGACGTGCCAGGTGTGTATGCTCGGAATTTTGCGGCGAAGACTTCATTCCGGTGTGCGGATCCGACGGCCGGACTTATACGAACGAATGCTTTTTACGACGACAAGCATGTCGGATGATACCAGGTCTGAGAATCGTCTTCCACGGCCAATGTAACCAAGGTAAATAAAATCCGCTATAGATTTAAGCCTGTGGTTCATATAATATTATACACAGTGATAAAATATTGATACTACTAGTGATAGAATACCATGATCCAGACGTTCTCAAACTTTTCAAGCAGCCCCCCCCCCTTAGTCAACCACAGATGTGAGTCTTTCTTCATACAAATAATTTTAATAGTGATTATTATCACGCAAATTTCATATATCTTTTTGTGTCCTAACAATACAATGTTTATTTTATTTTATTATTATTATTTGTATCCTATCCCATATAGTTTGTTATTATTTACATGTTTAAATTTGTTTCTCTACTTTGTCATACGCCTTATAATACAATGTTGATTTTTTAAATTTTCTCCCCCCCCCCCGGTAAAGTTTAATGATCCCCCTCACAACACATTTTGAGAACTTCTGCCATAGTCCATAGTATTATACAACGTACTATTTCTAGTACTGACAGATCCGAGCGTTTGACTTCATGTCGGTTGTATATAAGAGATACGACAATTTCATTCATACAATTACCGCTCATATTTTTGCATTTTTACTTTTAAAGACGTGCGCTTTTCCGGATTTATTCACGATTCGAATAAAAGATTTATCTTTAAAGGTTCAACGGAAAAACCACTGTCCACACTTCGATTTTTGGTCTGCTGTATAAGAAACTATAATTCCTTGTACCTAGATATAACAATGATATACAGAATTATGAGAAATGATGTATGTCACAATGACAATCGATAATCGATTTTGTAACGCAATACTTTGACAACGGCATATTAACATAATGTATAATACGTGCACTTATATCTCCATAATTTTTCTAATATATATTATGTTCAAAACCCTTTACTCGGAACTTGGACCTCTTCCCTCGCCAATATTGTCTGTCTAACTGTCTTCGAAAGGATAATTTAGAAAATCACATCTCCCTACCATAACATGTAAAATTGGATTTTTTTTCATAATTTTTCGCGTAGACTTTACAAAAAATTCTATTAAATTAAATTAATGACGCTACCAATAATAACACGATGACCTCCTTTCCAGGTGTAAACCCGTGTCAGAACTTCACATGTTGGGAAGGATCGCATTGCGCGATCGATCGTCTGGGCATTGCCGAGTGCCGTTGTCCTGAGCCCACACTTTGCGAAACGTCCGTGAGACCAGTTTGTGGTACAGATGGTTATACTTACGAATCCAAATGCCTCTTGGAACGGATCAGTTGCAGCAAGAGGTCCGGCGTTAAGGTTGCATACGATGGACATTGTGGTAAGAATACGTATGAGTTAGCTTAGGTTAGGTTAAGTTTTTTGTAAAAATATTCAGTTTGATATAGTTTGAAATACCAGGGGAAATATCACTTGTATAACAATAAATTTTAGCAGCAAAATAAAATTGATAATTTTTGTTGTGTTACTGTCGAAATTTATTAGACATTTAATACATTTACAGACAATTATTAATTTTTATCCATTCTGAAACAAACTATGTTTACGAAAATTGAGGCATAAATAAAATAAAATAAATTAAATTAAATAAATTCCATTTTCAAACATTTAATGTTTAAATAAACAGAGTCAAATGGCAAAGATATTATTGTACCTCATAAAACTTTGTGATATACTAATAATTACTCCGCTCGTATAGACTCTCGGCGCTTGTCAATAACAAAAAGAAAAGGAAATATTCATCAATATTCCATGTTAATTATTTACAAAACTATATGATTGAAAACGTTTTGTGCTATAGACTATAATATAGAACATGACATTTTTATGGCAAATATGTAGAAATTTAAAAAAGAATGGTAAAATGGTAATATAATTAAAAATACATTTTATCAAATTCAGAAACATTGACAAAGGAAATTATAGTAATATAGTGTATCATACAAAATGCTATGCCTGTATAGTGTATAGCTAGTATAGGGTTCCGAAGTGGCTTCAAACTTCAATGATAAGTAATAACTAATATAGCCAATAAATATTAAAATATGTATAATAACATAACATAGTGATTGTGATTGAGATTCACATTGCTCCAAACAAAAAATATTTATAGTCGAAAATTTTTGGTCGAAACCCAATGACATTTTCCTAATTTTAGTATGCAATATTATACAGTGATATTCATTAACTCATTTCAATTATTTATCTTTAACTTTAGTTTGATTATTGTATGACATTGAAGTAAAAATACAAACCTAACTAGTAACTGTAATTACTAATTACATACACTATAAATTGGTATCGTACTTTTTTTTTGTATTTAAAAATTAGGTAATTTGTTAATTTATTATTTTTTATTATACCAATGAAGTTAATTTTTTTTTTTATATTAATATAAGATATAATATTGATTTTAGTATTATGTATTATGTTTCTGTATTAAGGTTGTGAAGAATAAAATACTATTTATATACCTAATAATACATTAATAATTACGTGATCTACATTTCTAATAAAAAATACTCAAAAAATTATTTTTTTAATGGCCCATGATAACGTTATAAAAGATGTATATAAAAAGAAGCTTCCTAAGTAAATATTTAGCTTACCTATAGTTAAAAAATACAAACTGGAACTATGAATTTAAGTTTAAAATTCCACAACATAACGTGATCTGTATTGACTATGAGTTAAAACATAAATATAATTTTAATAATTTTTGTATTTCGATAGTCACCGCGTTCAATAACACGATGGTACAGAAAGCTTATGTAAAAACAGGACAAGCTAGTTAAGAATATTTTTAATTTAAAATAATTTTTTTTAAAACTAATTTTATGTTACACCAGAAAATTAAATAAAAAATGTGTTTCTTAAAAATACATTTGCTATAAAAATAAACAATATAATATGTGAAATGAAATATATTACTTAAGATATTATCTCACACATTATAGTGTTATAGTGTCCTCCCATAGTGAGTGAAGTTGATCAATTTTAAAGATTCTCTCTCTCACACACACACACACACACTCATACAATTTCTATTTCCATCTATACGACTGATGTTGCTTATGTTTATTTGCACAGGGGACGCAAATCCGTGCAACGGATACTTGTGTAACTCTGGGGCTACTTGTAAAGTGAGAGACGGAAAAGCAGCATGTGAATGTCCTTTATGTTCCGAACACCACGAGCCCGTGTGCGGCACCGACGGTAACACGTATAGTAACGAATGCAAGTTGAAGTACCACAGCTGTCAGCAGAAGCAAATAATCGGAGTATCTCACAGCGGAGCATGTAGTAAGATGATATTATTAAACCAACACACATATCATATAGATACACACTAATTTATTGTACACCACATCCACGACTCGCCGGTATTTTATTCCAACAACGTTATGCTTTTCAGACGATTGTACGAAAATGAATTGTCAGTTTCACTCGGTTTGCGAAAGCGATGGAATGGAGGCAAAGTGCGTTTGCCCGGTATTCAAATGTGCAAACGTAAGAATTCGAGTACATAATACTATGATATTGCTCATCATATTGTATGCATATTATAAATATATATTCATTTATTTTATTAAATATTATATACTTAATGCTAAATAATTAAATATTGACAAAAATATTACACGTAGGATATCACAAATTCATCAGAGCTGGTTAACTGGATCATTATAGATTTGTAGTCATATAGCATAATGTGCTGGTGACAACTTGACGGATAATTTGTTTTAATATTTACGTGATAAATGTGCGAGGTGGCATAACATATTGTATTATATCTGTAATCCAATATTGCAAACATTGCAATATCTTGTCTTCTTTGTTTTATTTTCAGTCAATAACAAATTATTACTAACATAACCTTCCGCTTGATCATTTAAAAAAAAAACTTATTTCAAATTATATTTTCTCGTGTTACTGCAATACTAAGGGGTAAGTCTAAATTAACTGCGATAGATTCGCTTCCATCTGTGTCTTATTTCGTTCTTGTCACATACGATTTCAATCAATATTTGTAAACAAAGATGTGAACATTTCATTTCCAAATCCTAGCGCTAATTTTGACTGTGCAATTACTTCGAAACTATATTATTTAGTATATATAAGACTATCTCTGATAACTTGTTATAAATTCTGTCTTATGATCTTGTTCTAGAAATTTTATTATATTTCGTTATACAATACGTAATTATCTGTAATTTATGTAGTACATTTTAAATATTACATTACGTACTTAATAGTTTCATACAATTTCTATAAAAAAAATATAAGTCAAGTTAACTTGTTAGATTAATCAAAATCATTTTTTTTTAATCTTTTCCTGAATGAAAATTAATCAAATATATAATATTGAGCTCTACTTTTTAACTTTTATTCTTTCTATGAGTTTCTACAATTAATTTACTAAACATGACTTTTTTTATTTCATATACACTTTTTCATTATTACTTTATTTTATAATCTACATTACCGTTCCTATTTATACATTTTTACATGTAATAAAATTAATAATTATTGAATTTGCAAAAATTATTATTGCAGTAACGTTTATGGCTTTCGTCAAATTTCATTTCATTTAAATAAATCCTTTTATTACAATGGATTATAAAGTTTTAGTATTCCCGGTTACTCTACTGGTTCTGCCCAATACAATTAATAGTCCAAAACCGTATTTGTTATTGCGTTCTATACCTATATACCTACTCTATTTTAATTTTTACAATATTGAATATTATATAATATACCAACTTAAAACCAATAACAAAATAATTATTTCAATGTTATATGTTCACTCGGTCCAACTAATTTTGTCCCAGGAAAAAATTCTTCCACATTTAGTTTTTATAGATTGTAATATTTTATAAAATATTATATAAATTATAGAAGGGATAATGAAATTTATTTTAAAATTAATTAAAAACATCGAATGTAACTAGACGCGTGCGTGTGAGGATAAGAAACAGCTAGTTGATAAATGGTGAGATTGTGAAAATAATTGATTGTTAAAAATGAGATGACTAGACCTGCAGTTACATACTATCTAAAAGCATAAAACCAGTATATAAAGTAACGACGGTTTTCGAATTCATTTTCTAAAACCATTTGAAACCTCCACCAGTTAATTAGAACGAACTATAATTTATGTACCCAGGCAAGCGGTAAAGTTTGCGGTACCGACGGTATTACGTACACAGACCTTTGTCATCTACAAAACGCTAGTTGTGCAACAAGGAAGAAAATATTCGCTGCTTACGCGGGTGAATGCGGTACGTTGATTAATTCACTAGTTTTCAACTGTTTACCTCAAAATCACACGCATTAAATGATTTTAGGGTCGTGTCACGATCAGAAATGCAACTGTCCCGAAACATGCGTGGACACGAAATCAAAAGAACCCGTCTGCGGATCCGACTTGATCACCTACAACAGCGAATGCGAACTGCTTCAACAGTCGTGCGTCAAAAACGGAACTCACAATTTGACGATTCTATTCTACGGCGACTGTAAAGAATCTTCATCCATAAGTAATATCGATCGTTCACGTCATCGTCGGCCGTTCAACGTGGATACACCATTAATGCAAACGTTTTATGAAAATGTATACTTTCAGGTAAAATTTTAAAACCTCATGGTTCGGTAGAAAACAGCGTCTACGGTAACAGCAACGACGTGTGCAAAGATATTAAATGCGACTACGACGCCACATGCGAAGTCGGGCCCGATGGTTTTCCAAGGTGTTCGTGTATATTTAACTGTTCAACTGACGCTTCACCCGTTTGCGCGTCGGATGTGCGTACTTACAATTCGCTGTGTTTAATGAAAATGGAAGGATGTCAAAGGCAACAAGAACTCCGATTAAGGCCCATGGAATTGTGCCAAGGTATATGTCGTCCACACATATTATGTATTATCGTACATTTGTATTGCTCTAGTATTGACTTTTCGGTTTAAAGGTATGGAAGTTAAACCTTGTAACGGTAAGAAACCACTGATGAACCATTTAAATGGAAAAGAATTAGACTGTGGTCACGGTCCCGATAGGCAAGATTGCCCATCGAACAGTTATTGTCATCAAACATCTAGGTTTGCCAAGTGCTGTAATAAATCTGATCGAGGTAATAATACACTAAAAATTATATTTTCAACATCATATTTTACGTAGTATAATTTCAATACATAAATGTATAAATGGACTGTTTGATGATTTATTTAGATACAACAATCGTTTCGGATAATTGTCAAAATTCGTCTTATGGTTGTTGTCCTGATAAAAAGACACCAGCAAAAGGACCAAACAACCTAGATTGTCCTGTGTTATGCAATTGCAATAAATTAGGTGAACGTTACTGTTTAAAATCATGATAATAATAATATAACCTAAATATTAATTTCAATTTTTATTTTAGGATCGATATCAGAAGAGTGTGTCGAGAAAAAATGCTTGTGCAAATCTGGAGTTGGTGGAGAAAGATGTGATCGATGTGAACCCGGATATTGGGGGTTACCAAAAATATCATCTAATCATCAAGGGTGCATGCGTAAGTTGTTTTTAAATTGGATAATAGAATATTTAATGAATAAAAGCTATTACAGCTTGTGGTTGTTCTCTGCTGGGTTCAGTTCGAGATGACTGTGAGCAAATGACCGGACGTTGCGTTTGTAAGCCAGGTGCTATAGGACCAAAGTGCAATAAATGTGAAGATAGTTCAAAAATTTTAAATCCTGCTGGATGTGTTTCACGTATGTATGCCATTCTTAATTTTAATCAAATATAAAACTTGATTCATTACTAATTGAAAACAAAGTTCTAATAAATAAAATGTTGTTTTGATTTCGGATAAAAAATTTACCTATACAATATGCACAAATTCATGCAATTTTTATTTTATCCTGCATAGTTACAACATATATAAATGCGTATGTTTAATATTTCATACTATAACGATTAAACGATGTATACGTGGCCGTACGTATATTTCAAAATGCAGCGCGTTATTTTATAATAACAAAATGATTATTCGGCTATGTATTGTTATTGTTATTCTATCGACAAACATTTGAATCTCTAGCTGACATGGCGATGCAAAATTTAACGTCTTGTAGTCAAGTTGTTTGTTATTATGGCGGTGTGTGCGAGATGAACAACGACAAACCGTCATGTGTATGTCGGGCAACATGTGCCGAGGATGCAATACGTACAACTGTAAGTATGATAATATTATGAATTCATTACAATAGAAAATATAATATCATTTAAATCCAATATTTAGTTGGTGTGTGGCAGTGATGGGCAAACGTATAGTTCCGAGTGTCAACTGAAACTGTACGCGTGTCGCTATCAAAAAGACATAGTCGTCAAGTCACACACATCGTGTAAAGGTCAGTAGCCAATCACTATAACCAACCATAAAGTAATGAGAATAATTAGACGAATCGGTTTTCTCATTAACAAATTTGCGGTGGTTGCGCAGATGAAAATCTCATACCCGGTACGGAAGGTCCAAAATTCACTGAACCCCAAGACATAGCCATATCGAAGTCAACGCGGCATCTGTTATTTTCCGAACTGCCGAATTTCATTTACAACACATCCGGCGGGTACGAGGTCGATATCATCCCCGAGGTCCAAGACCTTACAGGGAGAACGACATCGGAATCTACCGAACGGGAAATGTCACTCTGTAACCCAAATCCGTGTCAGAACGGCGGTGAATGTGAGAAACTAGATTCCGGTGGTTTCCAGTGCCAATGTCCCACCACGCACAGTGGCACCGTTTGTTCCAATCCGGAGGAAATTAAAGGTAAACCTCCGCAACACACGAAACGTTTGAACGATTAAATGCTCGACGTACCTACATTTTCAGAACACAAATCGGCTGCGTTCAACGGACATTCGTACGTTCAATTGAAAAAATTGAAAGCATACCACAGGTTTAGTTTGGAAATGGAATTCAAAAGCTTTTCGGACGACGGAATTCTGTTGTACGACCAACAACAACCAGACGGATCTGGAGATTTCATATCGATAGCAATTGTCAATAAGTAATTTTTACATTTATTTTGTGACTAATATAGTACATAATACAAACTAATATAACACACCAACGGATGGTTACGATAATTTTTTTCTAATTTTATTTTCAGATTTGTCGAATTTAAATACAATCTGGGTAACGGGGCCGTAATCTTGACGTCTGTTCATCCGATAACGATTGGCACTCGGCACAAGATCGTAGCCAAACGATATCAAAAAGACGGTCTGTTGCAATTTGAAAATTACGAGCCGGTTCGATCAGTGTCTTTGGGATCGCTGAGGTCGCTGGACCTGAACGACAACGCGTACATCGGATACGTCCCAATCGTACACCAAAAGTAATATATATTATGCATAGAGCGAATCGTCAGCGCCCGCGGGGATCAACCAAAAAAAAAACCATCACTAAATTAATCGAATATTGTATTTCCCGTAGGATATTCGAAAACATTGGTGTAAAATCGGGATTGATCGGATGCGTGCACAGTGTGAAAATAGGACGCTACTCTATAAACTTGTTAGGATTCGAAGACGGCGATTTAGTAACGAACGCTGAGGGCGTAACGGAATGTCAAAAAAGTTGTTCAAATGGCACGTGTGCTTGTACAGGTAAAAAGCGCGTTTCCTTGAAAAAAAAATTGATTGAAAAAAAATGTTTTAAGGACATAAAATCCATTGCCGAAGATACTATTTCGCCGATTTAATATTATTATTATTATTATTGTAACAATGTTTTAGGAAATTCGTGCTACGACGACATGGCCTGTTTGTCAGAGCCCTGCAGTTTCGGATCTACTTGTGAGTCCTTGCCGGGCGGTCGATACGCCTGTTTTTGTCTACCGGGACTGACAGGCGCCAATTGTGATAAATGTAAGCGTTTTCTTTTCTTTTTTGATTGTCCAATGTATTTCACTAAACGTACATTGAAAATTGCTATTTCTGTCGATATTTGATACAACGATCGTTTGGTTTCGCAGTCGAGTACGGTCTGACCAAATACTTTTCACCAGAATTCAATGGCAAGAACTCGTTTCTCATCATACCGCTTACCGAGGACCTCCGTAGGACAACTCGCCTAGAACTGTGGTTTGGAACAACTTCCGACACAGGTTTGTTGTTGTACAGTGGTCAATCGTACGCTGGACAAGGGGATTTCATTTCCGTTTACTTGACGGACGGTCGTGTGAGACTTACCTACGATTTGGGAAACGGAAAGACAAATATCACGTAAGACATAATTGATCCGTTTTATTATAGAATGTTAAAAAAATCTTCATAGCGTTCAAAGAGTGGATGACGTATGTGACACGCTAAGATTTTTCTATAAAAAATATAAATTATAATTATAAGAATATAAGGTTTGATGAGAGGTGGTTGAAGTAATTATTACATCCACTGAACAAATTTTCTGTGGGCATCACTGGTTTATCACTTATACAACACCATTGTACAAAACTACATCGTTTAATTATAGTACCGACGAGAAGATCGTTTTTCTACCTCAGTGGAATTTACTGAAAATCAAAAGATTCGACAACCAAGCTTCCATTCAGCTGAACAACGGCAACGTTAGCACTATCAGCTCCAGTTCCCCACTTGTCGAATTGAACTTAGAACTTCCGCTATACATCGGAGGTGTACCGTAAGTCTGACAATTGCAATAAACTTAGTTTTTAACAATAATACCTACAATGTATTATGACGTGGGTGTCTACAGAATATAATATTTTTCATGGGTTAGAGCGCAGCATTAATACGTTGGGAATGAGCAACTAATTATTGTTTGGTATTTTTCAGTTCCACCGTTCTAATGAACCAAGAGTCGCTGGCCGACAAACCTTTCGACGGCATCGTCCAGAGGGTAATACTCAATGAAAAAACGTGTAACCTATCATCGGGAGTTGGCCAGGAGGTGGCGCCCTATCGAGGCGCTCCTTGTGGTTATGCACCATGTCTGAACGGTGGCACATGTTTCCCAGTTCTTTCTAGATTTTTATGCCATTGTGGTCCACAACACTTCGGTCCGTTGTGCGAACACAGTAAGTGTTTTTCAACTCATTTCTCCGCCAATAACAATTTAACAATCTATAACAATTTACAAATTTACAATAATTTACTATCAATTCCGTAGCTTATAAATCATAATCACCATTCGGAAAGGAGCTAAAATGGTCTACGAAGCCACCCACAAGCCACCCACTGAGCTCAATAATCGATTCCTGATAAATAAATATTGTACATATTAAAGAGAAAAGACTTTTCGTTGGAGCTCAAAGATCCTCTTCGATTCAAGTTTGTATTTTCTTTAAGATTTATGTTAGAGAACTGTCATTAATTTCTATGCAATTAAGTTCCTAGAAATGTTTTCTTTTGTACTCAACCCTAAGTTTAATACATTTAGATAATGTTTACCTACATTTATCGAACAATTGATTTTAGCAATAAGGCAATATTTTTATGTATGCGTTTATACTTTTGAAACAAATTTATAAATACTTTGTAATTGTATATACAATCATGACTACACTTTTATAGTTTTATCATTTCCATTGCTATCCGTGGCTTATGAGTTATGAATAATCGACATAAATTTTTATTTATAATAACTAATGTTATAAGAAAAAAATAATATTATTGTTGTCATTATTATTATTATTAGGATTATTAATTAACATAATGTTGTCATGAAAATTAAATAAGAACCGTACATTTGTATACGAAACATACGCTATAATATTATATTTATTTAAAATCATTGAATAATGTATTACAATGATAAGATAAGATATAAATAAGTACAACATTCATTATTGATTTTATGTAAAAAAAAAAAAAACATGTCATATAAACTTGACCTGAAAATCATTCATTATTCAATATTATTATAACAGCAATCATCCATTCAGACCTTCAGAAGAACTGCATGTGAGTTTAAGACGTCTAACAACCATCGTAAAATAAAAACGACAGCTTTATAACAATAATGTATGAATCATTAAATCAAACTTCGTATCCTTCCTACCACGATTAAAGATAATATGGTTGCACAACGAAGCATAATAAAGTGACTCTTCGAGTTTCCTTGTTATCACAACAAGTAGAACCGAGAACTGGCGCTCCAAACGTTAAAATATTGAATCACAAATTTGAATAATTTTAATTGATAATATTATACTACCTTTCATCATATTATCTTCATATTACTAATTTAGTAATTTATGTATGTTATAAAAAGTATTAAAAACACAGAATGATAGATACTGTAAGTCTGTAACACATTTATATTTTATTTATATTATGTTTTGACACAAATTAAAAACAATATATTTTTAACGATTAATTAATAAAGTAGTTAGGTACGTCACTTTCTGTATGTAATGTAAATTATAATTTTAGCTAACTACCTACGAGTTTTGATAATTTTTTTTTTGTTTTATTTTGTTTTTTATTCATCTGATTTTTAATATATGTATACTGTCTCATTCTCATTATGACAAACGTACTACATATATCAGTTAGCATATCAGTTTGATGCACGTTACATTCAAATGTCAAAGTAAAACACCAAAAGTAGATATTTCTTTACTAGAAGTACAATTAACACTAAAATTACGAATCACGAAATCACAATTGTAAAAATCGTTGAAAAGTTCGTATTTTTAATCACGTTTACTTTTTCATATTTTCGCGGGAAAATATTGTGCATTGTGCATATTATCACTGTTATCACAGAACATTATTGAATTCAGATGCCTAGTACTTAATTCATATTCTATGAGCGCTAGTGAAAGTTTCTAGGGTATCGTTGATAATAAAAGAATTTATGAGCTCCATTAAATTGTTTCTTATCATAGTTCGTTGGGCAACCATATTATCTTTAATCGTGCTTCCTACTAATGGTTATGACGTACCTACAATGTAATACTGTGGTTTATTTGCGATCAAATTTGTCTTAATTATCGCACGCAGCCTCTATAGCACCACACTAATAATATTAAGGCGTTTTCAGCACACACTACCACCAGTACAATATTATCTTAGACGTTTGAAAATTCACTAACATTCGAATGTTTGAAAAACATTCATTGCATTTTACTCAGTTTTGGTATTAATTTATTACAGTGTTAGATGTATTAAGTAATATGTACAACATTATTAAGGTATTGATTTGATATAATAAAAAAAAACTTTTTCATATAAACTTGATTTGAAAATCATTCAATATTTTAGATCGACATTTTTTTCAAGATTTGTGTAATACTCGTAAATGTTATAACAGAGCATGTGTGTATACGACGTCTAATGATTGTCGTAAAATAAAAGCGACAGCTTCATAATATAATAATATGCAACCATATTAAATCAAACTTCGTCACGTGCCTACACGTATCAGCGGCCTACTAAAGTACTAATGGTTATGACGTACCTTATATTGTGGTAACTGTTGTAATATTTTGGTTTATTTGCTATATTTATTCGTCTTAATTATTGAACGTAGCCCATAGAACTGCAATAATTTGATGACGTTGGCATAACACGCAAACTGCAGAACGATATCATACACATATTTTGTAAAATCGCAAACATTCAAATGCAGTACACATAATTGCATTTTAATCAATTTTGGTATAAAAATATCACTGTGGCAACCTGTAGATACATACCTACTTATATATATTATATATATATACATATAGAGATTAATAAGTCAAAGGTAAAATTATATTTTAATAAAGCAATCTCCTGCGGCGGTGGTATTAATGGAAACTCAAAACTAATAAAGAAAACCGTTGAAGAATTAAAGAATACCATGAAAACAGAAACATTCATGTGACTATGTGTTTATTATTTATTTACGTTATACGTTTATACATAATATAATGTATACCTATACCGTATATCTGTATATACTCACTTTAATAATATAAACAAATTAAAACTTTTTGAAAACTTACTATACTCACACAATATCTTACACTAAAAATACCTACCTATAAAATATAGACTTATATTACATTGTTCCCGTGGGTTCTTCTCAAATTTGATTTATTGTCACTATTTAACCTAAATGTATATACATCCAATTATAATATTGGTATAGTCTGTATAATACCTAATTTCACGCCATACATATTAATTAGGTACTAATAATAGTATTTTTATGTTTGCGTGATAACAAACAAATTATTACCTATTACCAACTATTAACTTGTATTATTATTGTTTATTCAGTCAGAAAATAACTAAAATGTTGTACGGATTAAGATTTCCTACCTCCTACCTCTAAGTAATGTGATGCACGAATTATTAATTTCTTGAGCCCATCCGTTTTGAAAGAAATATTTATCGCAAACAAGACTAATTTTTATCATACAAACAACCAATTTCGATAACACATTCGATTTTGAGAGTACAACAGAGGCGTATTCAGCTCATCTTCCAGGGAAGTGCGTAAAATTGATTCATTGATGAAAACTTTTATTAACAATAATAAAAGTAATAAAAATAATAAAAATAAGCAAATGTTCATGAAACAAATATTAGTCAAATACAAATAAAAAAGACCTCCGCTATTGAATAACGACCGACTTCTACATAATTTTGCCAATTGAAAAAACCCTTGGGTGGGGGGATAGAAACTTTCCTTTCGGAACGCCCCTGTTGATCATTGCATTTCTGTCTTCGTATAAATATCAATTTATCAATTTATTTACCTCGGTGAACATTAATATTTTTGGGTGTTTTGGTGCCATGTTCATAATTTATAATAGTTATAACAGCTAGTCGTGTGGGCGTTCACGCTTGGGTCGGTGTACAGAAGGTGGGCCACTTAGTCTATACAATTTTACACTGTGAGCAGAGCTGATGTGGTCGAAGAGGTTGATTGCTAATTTTTTTATGTACTCAATTATTGTGGGTAGCCGAAAGTCTTTGTGAAGTGCATCAATACATACAAACCATGGAGCATTAGAAATGATTCTCAGAACTTTTGATTGGAAAACTTGTATTTTGTGTATGTGAGATTTTGCACGAATTCTCCACACTGGGGCTGCGTAAAGAAATAACGGTCGTAGGATTTGCTTATATAGCATAAGAGTACATCTCCAGCTTAATGCAGTTTGTCGGTTGATCATCAATGATGGGTATAGAACTTTTAGCCTTTCGTAGCCTTGTTTAGAGGTGATGTGTGGATTCCTAGTTGATTTTCTGTCCATTATTATACACCGAGGTATTTGATATTAGGTGACCTGCAGGGAATACAATTACAGTACAACTTTAAGTTACCATCAGAAGTTTTGGGGCGCTGGTTGGAGAAGAGCACATTCTTTGTACTCTTTTGTGGATATATTTTAGTTTTAGTTCGATTAATTGTCAGTAAACAGTTTCATAGTAGGTACCACGTACACAAGTAAATGTCCAGGGGGGAGGGGGCTCATCACCAACCCCCTCCTTTTATGCGCCCCTGGAGTACGGATTAAGAACGACGATCGTCAAGTGTGCGTGAGCGGATCAACAAAAGTTGCACAAACGATCGTACGTTTCGAGAATAAAAGCTTATGAACGAGTTAGTTGACAAAAATGCGAATACAAAGTCGGTGCGCGACTGTTTGCGTGAATAGCTACATGGCGAAATTGGGTTGGTACGATTGGGTTGATGTAGGTGAGTGGCGATACCGCGAATGCCCCCCCCCCCCACCTCAAAAAAAGAGCAGGACCACTTGACTTGACGTCGACGGATTGGACTGCGTAAAGGTATATACGTGCAGTGTTCAGCAAGCGGATCATTCCGTGCAAAGAATGCTGCAGGTTTGAGTGGATCGGTGGAGATCCACGCCGTGGGCGGTTCGCGTTGCTCCTTGAACGTCTCCCCTCGGCGGACGAGTGAGAGCCCTCGTAACGTTAACTGAGCGGTGATGGTCTGACCACCTCGTCGATCCGGACAAAAACGTGACTGACCCGGCTCAGGTAACGTAGCGCGTTTGAGTATCGCGTGGTTCGTACCGGGTGAGCTGCATCGTGGAGTCTCACAACGCAGCTATACCCAGCTAGGGCGGTCGTGACTCGAGTTGAGCGGGCTGAAAGTACTCGCCTGAGTGTCTGAGCTTGGTAATGCCGCGTGTACCAAATCGGACGCAGCTTGTTCGATGCCCGCTTTGACTGCAGTGTTATACGCGGCGGCGTATTTCCGAACCCTAACTGAGCTGAGGCACTAGTGCCCGAATCCGGTTAGGCTCCGTAGTGCGCGTCTTCACTACGTTCCCTAACTGATTTAGGGCACACTATTAAATATTCGTGTAAAAGCATAGTTTTGTACCTGTATTAATTATATTTACATAATAATACATTAAATTACGAACCATACAATATTGTTGTCATAATATACATATATGTGGGAAACTTAGTGTTTAATTTTTTATCCTTAGATATAAATACAAAAAATTTATGATTTTTCAACTTCAAAATTACTTGCAAATTTTGGCGATTTTGACATATTTCGTAAAAATTTTAACTATTAACGCTTATAAAAAAAAATTGTGGCTAACAATTTTTGATTTTTTTTAACTACAATAAGAACAACTCATAAGGAACCTTATATTAAATTTTCAAGTTTTTTTTGGCCTTTCAAAATTTTCTTATTCACATTCCAAAAAAAAATTCTCAGAAAAATCGAAAATTTCAGTGGTCTATAAATAGCTCAAAAAAAATCGAAATATTTTTAAAAGGTAACTGTTTATAGATAACACTAATATAAACATTTGGTGAAAATTTCAAGTATTTACAGTGATTAGTTGTTTTTTAGTTACAACCATATAAAAAAATCGATTTGGTCGAAAACTGGTTTTGCGTAAAAATTCCCGTTTTTCCGTCACTTTTTTTTGTTTTTCTCGATTTTTTTGAAAACTGTAGGAAATTGTTTAATTTTGACCTCTATAATGCACCAAGGATATTCACTTTGTCATCGGAAACCACCCCCGAAGTTTGAAATTGAAGCATTATTTCGACTAGTTATGCTGTACACAGACACAAAAAAAAAACACATCATTGTCAAATCAATACATTCATCACTCCGTTCAGAATCTAAAATAATAAAAACACACAACATTGTAAAATCAACACATTCTTCGCTCAGCTCAGAATCTAATACTTAGAAAAAATTGTTAAAACCTAACACTATAGATAATATTATTATATAATAACAATAATGTTGACCTCCAAGTATCATACATCATGTAAACTTGTCTCTCAGTAGGATTACATTGAGCATTCGCTAATATTTTTACAACATCCATACTTTCTTCAGCTGTTATAAATTGTACCTCGTGCATTTTTTTTTCGTTCCTGCTGGCGTCATTCCAATACATTATTATACCTTTTTATAGTTTTATTTTTAATTTATCAATGATAATAATTAATAACATATCATGCTATATTATGCTATATTACCTTCTGAAAAGTATTGTTTAAAATTATTTTGAACACTTTTGAAACACGAAGGAAACTATATGCCTCAGCGACATGAATTCTGTGAGTATGTTCAAAAGTTATCTATTAAATAAATTATGTAAATTATGTATTTTAATTATGTACAAACGATTTGAATTTTTCATAGCAACAAGATTTCTATTTATGAATCAAAAATAAATTAATAATTTAAATTGTAAAGTATTATATAATTTTTACTTTAAATAATCCAACAAATTTATACATTTTGAAACAATGTTTTTTTTATTGAAATATAGCAATATTTTAAACTATATTTTATTAATTGCTATAGATTACATGCGCAGGTACTTACATGTACATTAGAATTCGATCCTTTCTTCATATGAGTATCTCTTAAATTTTTTTTCGCCTTCTTTCGAATAAGAATATCAATATTAGCTGTAGGTACAATTTTTGTTGCGTACTCGTGTTGCATTGGATTCTGCATGTGTAGTTTTATTCTTCACGGAATGTTGACAGACGTATTCCTTACGGTATTCAAATTTTTTGTAATTTGGATGAGTTTTGTAAACAATCCAATTCGTTTTCGTGTGTTCAGGATATTTACGAACCCAGTTGTCACAATTAGTAGTGTACGAATTGTTATCGTCGGAATCAATTTTCGTTTTTAAAACTACTTTATAGCTTTCATTGCTAGTGAATTCAATATTTTCAATAAAAACACTTTCATCGATTGCATTGATAACTGATTTGATGTAGGTACTCCATTATAAATATTGCAAACTATAACTCCAAACAATTTATAAACGGTAAATGTGTTACAATTTGTGGAATATGGCACCACACACTGGACACAGCTAATATTCGATTATAAAAGATAATTGTATATTTGTATGACACTTAAAGATAGCTTGGGTGGGAAAAGTTTATCGATAAGACTGACAGTATACCTACGTACTTTATATGTTGAAAATCAGTATCATTAAAGTCTAAAAATACTAATCTAGCTAGCATTATTAACGATAATAAATGTAACTCCAAATCGCTCTGACTTACTAACATAAAATGTAAATAAATAACAATATTACTTACCTACCCAAATTATATGGAATATAAATAAATGTATTAGTTTAATTATTTATTATACTTACTTCTTTATTAGCATTAAACTACTAAAGCTTAAAAATACTAAGTTAGGTACAAAAAAAATGTACTAACGACATATATTGTATTAGTTATAACTTTTATATAATTATAGTATGTGTGTTGTGAATATAGTTTATATATACTAATTACTAATGTATGTACAAGCCTAATATTTTAAGTTGTATATAGCATATATATATTTATATTATGACAACAATATTGTAATGGTTCGTAATTTAATGTATTATTATGTAAATATAATTAATATAGGTACAAAACTATTCTTTTACACGAATATTTAAAGTGTGCCCTAAATCAGTTAGGGAACGTAGTGAAGACGCGCACTACGGAGTCTAACCGGATTCGGGCACTAGTGCCCCAGCTCAGTTAGGGTTCAGAAATACGCTACGCGGCGCAGCTAGGTACAGTACGACGATAGGCAGCTTGGCTGACCTTCAGTACTACTATCATCCCATTGACCTGAGGGTGATGCGAATGAGCTGAATGCCGAAGGTGATTCAAAGTGATTCAAACAGATCCTACTTGAACTGTCGAGTTGTGCTGCCTTGGTCGGTGGTGATGACGTCGCGCACGCCGAACCGCGCCATCCAGTTATAGTTGTTAAGAGCGGCGCGACCGCATAGGCCAACAAACATATTATTATATTCGCGATCGGCCACGCTTCCGGCCAGCGCATGAATCGGTCGACGACCATTAGTAGGCACTATTGTATCCGCTGGACGGTGGTAGCGGCCCAATCAAGTCAATAAGGCGAATGCGACCGAAGCGTCGCTCGGCGTGATGCTGGACGTCGTGTGTTTGTGAACATTGACGCGGTTTGCAGGCTCGAGACGATCGCGTGATTTCCCGATCCATAAATGGCCTGCGTCAATAGCGCAATTTGATTAGACGAGAGGTGACGCGGCGACCGACGTGAGCTTGACCGTGTAAAACAGTGGTCTTCAGCCTTTTTTTGCAGCGGGCCAAATATTATTTTTTTTTAAACCTCGCGGGCTGCATTCGTAGTAAAAACATATATTTTATACAAAAATTCAGTTTTATTATTACAATTTTTAAAATTAGGTAGGTACACCTAAAATTACAAATTATTATTATTAAAACATATACATAGATAAAATTTTTTTTTAATTACAAATTTTTCATATCGCATATTTCTGCGACAGCGATAGCTTAACTGTTATAATTTTTATTGAACTATAGAAAATGTACATGCTGAATTTAAAATGTGATCGTGGGCTGCATATTGTGACAACAGGGCGGCCCGCGGTTTAAAGACCCCCGGTGTAAAACGAGTCGAAAACTGCGCGCTTTGCCCGTGCAATAATCCGAACGCCGCGACGTTCGGAGAGGTGCAGCAGACACAACGAACTTGCAGTATAATTGTATGGATCAGCGATATAATGCACTGGAGCTGCAGATCGTTACTGACAGGCCCGGCTCAAGGGGTAGGCGGCATAGGCCCACGCCTAGGGCAGCATTTTTTAGGGACGGCATTTAACATTTTTGTAGTCAAGTTCTAATGAAATGTTTACATTTTTATTAATTTTAGATTCTGAGCGGAGTGATGAATGTATTGACTTTACCATGATGTGTGTTTATATTTTCTTGTGTCTCATTACGTTTTGGGGCATTAAAAATGCTTCGATTTTCGACTTCAGTATTTATTAATCTAATTAATTGTTAATTTTATGTAAATAAATAAAATGAACTCAAAATTAAGACTTTTTTAGTATTGTTTATGTAAAAAAAAAAATTTGATGTAGTATTTACATGTAAGAGTGGCGACAAAACTCAAGTTTGCCTAGTTGAGTTTAAGCACTTGAGCCGGGCCTGGTTACTGATTCGTTACTTCGTTAGCTCAGTCGATTGCCCACTGCCGTGAGTCCGGTAGCGCTGTTGTCTCGGCGATTTATAAATGTCCACAGCGCGTCGGGGACGATGTTGTCCTTGCCGGAAATGTGTTCGACGTTGTGTGTATATGAATTGAGGCAGAGACGAAATTTGTCGTACCTGTCGCCTGTCGATCGACGATCTCTTCTGCCTTGAGTGTAAACGCAGTGACGGCTCGTCAGGGGAGTCTTTGAGACGACACGACACGATAAACAAAAAAAATTGTGACAAAATAAAAAAGTTTAAAGAAATTTGTATTATATTTTTATATCCGTTTAAAAAATTATTATCATGGTTTTCGATATTAATACTGATACCTAATATAATATATTTTGTTTTCTATTTTTAAATTAATAATGAGAAAACGAGGTATAGAATATAGATGTTAGTACTTCAGTACATTGAGACTAGACTCGCTGAAATTTCAAAGTTTTCGGCTTTCCACCGTTCGCATCGCGGTCATCATCGCGGTCGTCATCGCGTATTTTTTCTGTTCACACGAAAATCTGCACCATGTCGTACTGTCGTGCGTCCGTATTAAGCCATTGAATTTAGTTATTATTTGACATTATATCGCTCCGTGTAGTAATTATATTATTATTATTTATTGTTGGTACTATTCACAAGTCACAAACTCGATTATACGTAATACAATAAATTACGTTATAAATGTTCAGTCTACCCATTGAATTTATTTGCGAGGCGCACTTGGATGTAAACGTCGCTCGTGGCGAGATGTTCTCTGTCTTACGTGCTGTATCTTTGTTCGGCGGAATATAACTTTTTTGGTATAAAACTCGGCGGCTGCCACTGACCGCTGACGTTCTGTTCCAGGACGGCTCGACCGCGGCGCCCTGGCTCAGGTGCTGTGTTGGCAAACATTGCACTCGTCGACAGGCTGGCGCATGTCGTCGTCCACAGTAGCGAACAGTCTTGTTTGTTGATCTCGGCTGTCAAGTATAGTCGTTCGGCGCTTGGCTTGTAATTCGGCCGCGCTGGAAATAAAACGACGATCGAAGTTCAGTGAACCAAAAAAGCGTTGAATCTGCAGACGGCATTCGTATTTTTAATTTGAAAACAAACCAATACAAAGTTACAAAGATTTTGGGCCCGGGGCAACTGTCCCTTCTGCGCTGCAGTGATGGGTGGACAAACAATTTTAGATTTCGCTCCACAAAAAAACTTCGAGTTCGGTACCAGTTCTATGTATAGTAATAATAATAACGAAAACCCAATATAACACCTAAGTAGGAAGTTGATACATTTATCACTTGTTCGCTCGACCCAATAACTAGCCTCGTCCATTCAGGATATATAGACTGGACGTAGATACCTACGATATTATATTTTAAATTTATCGTTAAGTACGACACGGTTGTCACTATCGTAACTCGGAAACACACACGTAACGATTTTGAGTAGATTTTGCTTTATTTTACGCATAATATAAAATATGCAAAACGAGTGAATATTAAATCACTTCATAATCTGATACACGATACACTTAATGAACATGGTAAACACTTTTCTCGGTTTCCATCAAAACAGTTTTTCCGTTATTGAGATCAAATCCCTATATTTTATTTCTAATTGCAATCTATAATAACACCCTCAAACATTTATGTAAGTACTACTTCATATCAATAATATAATTGTATTACCTATCATAAACGAATTTTTATCTAAAAGTAAAACATATTATAAATACATCGTAACAAGCATAAGTTAAAATAACATTGATTGCTTCAAAAGAAAGTGCGTAGGTACTACATAGATAAATAACAATAATGATAGATTTATTCAACATATCATGATTCAATCAGCACTAATGTAGCCAATGTAGGAATGCTATTGTGTATAACTACACATTTTTCATGCAATCAATGCAGTAATATCAGTTAAAATTAACTCTTCTGCTTTCCAGCCTAAAAAATTGATTTAAATCAAAGAATCCGTACTACAATTACGAGTAGGTATGAAGTTGATACCTCAGTAACTGCATTCAACACAGTCATCTGAATTATGATGAAAAGAAAATTCTTATCCTGAAAAATTATCTCATTTATCCCAATAAAATAATTTTTAAATGCTAATAAAATTATTATGACTGATTTTGATATTTTTTAATTAAGATATTCTGAACTTATGAGAAACCTTGTATTAAATTTTCAAGCTTTTTACTCAATATTTTTGTCATGCATAAACCAAGTGAGTTAAATTTGTTACCAAAAGTTGAAACAAGCATATTTCAATATTTGTCACTTTTTTAAAAGAATACATTTCATACTCCGCTCAAAGACTAAAATCAATAAATATTATTAAATTTAAAATTAAAATTAAAGGGGTTCAATCAATGGGCCCAGAGTCATTTTTCTATTGATAAAATAAAATATAGTATATATTATACTTGATGATATAAATCTTTTATTCCCAATATAATATAATTATATTATATTATATTATATTATATTATATTCATGTTGATTCAAATACAATATTTAATATCTAATCACTTAGATAAAGAATTATAAATTATAGTCACATTTAAATTTAAATTTAAGATTTAATAAAAAAGTACACAGTTGAGAAGTGACCTTTGACATTTTTCTTCATATTTAACAACTAATTGATCAATATCATTGTCAAGATCTTCACTTCTGGACAACTAAAATGGAGAAAAAAATTACAATAATATTCATTAGATATTTGGATAAACTGTATCAATAAAATAATATTACCAAAGTAACAAATTCACAGATTAAAAATGCTCCAATTGTTGCTTCTTCGTGATTGTCTTGAATGTTTATATTGATAACATGAACTGGCTTATTTCCAAAACTTTGAATAGTTTCAAAATCTAAACATATTATTAAATAAATATGATTTTAATTTTAATTTTCATAATAAAATGATAAGATTATCATTAAAACATACACTCAAGAACTTGATCATATACTCTTTCTTCACACGTAATAACTACAGTAAATTGTTCATTACATTGTTGAAATCTTTCTGGATGTTGCTTTATCCGCCGATTTCTATCCAACATATTTAATAAACCATTTTGTGTATAACTAAATATAAAATTGTGTTAAGAAAATAATGATAAAAATAATTGAGAATATGTTAATGAAATAATAAAATCTTCAATAAATAACATCAAAACTATATAATATACTCTGTTCAAGTTAATAAGCATAATCGGCAATGACAATTTTCATAGTGCAGCAGTCACGAAACACCCCATTTGTCAGTTTCCACCCCCAACATGTCAACTATTTGTACACCTATCAAGTAGTATTGCCAAGCCACTGTACACAAATTAGCTGCTGCTGTTTTTTAAACTTGAACAGAGTATAAATATAAATTATATATAATATTATTTTAAAAACTACATTTAAATCATATAATATAAACTGTTTATAAATTGTATACAAAAAATAAAACATAAATAAATGAAGATACGAAAGTTAAACTGAATAAAAATGAGTATTAATCGTTAAAAATGTATAAATTAACTCCTAGACGATCTTATTTATAAATTTTCAGAAGAAAAGACAATTTTTTAAATATATTAAATATATTTTCAAAAACATCTAGTTTAAAGGTTTAAACTACTTTATATTTTACTCAACTATATTGTACTTTTAGACTTATTTGTATAATTTAATAAATGACTGTTTTATAATTTTAATTAGACATTTCCATATGATTAACATAATAATCAATGATTACTGTTATTTAAAAAAATACAAGATTCATGCAAAACAACAAAATTTACAACAAGCCAGATCAACTTCTATGATTAATTTTTCAAGTTCATTATTATTTTATTAATTGTGTAAAAAAGTAAAAATAAATATTGTTTAAAGAATATTATTTAATAATAATTAATAAGGTCAGGGGTTAAAGTGGGGGGGACGCAGGAGGACTCAGTCCCCTTACCTCTGACGGCGGTTAAAAAACGTCCCCTTTAACAAATTAGGATTTTATACATTAGACATTATACATAAAATTATATATGGAACGCTTAAAACTTTTTGGAAACATTAGTCCTCTCTGGAATTTTTTCCCACTTTAACCTCTGAATAAGGTTTAACTTTTTCACTGAGTCAAGTTTAAATTTTCAGAAAATTTTGGTTCAATCCATTCCTAGTATAACTTATTAACGTCTATTCAAAACAATTCAGTTATTACAAATCATTGTTAATTTCAATCACTAAATATCAAATGAAAATACATAATACACAAAAAAAAGATAATGTCTGCAATGCTTAAAATTATAGCTAAGGTAACATTATTAAATAAAGTTATACAATGTACAAAAAAGTAAAATACAATTAAATTGTTTTATTTTTTTTTTTTTTTTTAAAGGATACTATGTTTTATCTTTGTTGTATAGATCTCTGTAAATTTCATCATAAGAACATCCAAAATCATATATATTTGGTTTGTCTGGTGCTGTTCCGGGTAACTTCACCTTGTCTCCTGTTCCAAATGATCGAACATTGAAACCTTTTTTACTATAATCATAAGCACAAATTAATCAAAAACATTTCATATCATGATAAATATACATAAAGGAAATATTTATAATGTTATTAGACATAGGAACTTAAATAGAATACAAAAGCTAGTCAAATAAATTTATTAATTTTTAATAAATAACAATATGTGATAATTCAGTGTTCAATTTTTCATAGATTAAAGTTAATAACAAATTTCCTAAAATCAAAAATATAATAAATAAATGGTAAAATCGTACACTTCTATCAAATTAAATATACTAATATAAACTAGGTAGGACTTAACAATTAAAAATAATTAAAATAATGTTTGATTTAAGTTTTTTTTTAATTGGTTGTGACTAAGAATTATCATCTGATGACTAATAAGAGTAAAAAAATACTTTCACTTCAATTTAAATGTATGAAAAACATTTTACAACAACACTTACAAGTCATGACAGTGGCAAATAATAAATAGAATATTCATAACAATATAAAATAACTTTTAATAATCTACCTTAAAAAAGCATGTGCTTCCATACTTCGATTCATATTACTTGAACAAACCACAGCTATTGTAAAATCATTGATTGCCATAGTACTAACTTAAAAATTTAAAAAATGAAGTATACCTACTATTACAAAATAAAAACATTTTTATTTAATATTTAAACAATTAGTTATACAAATTATTATTAAAAGTACCTTAATAATGTAGATTAGATGTATTAAACGAAATAGAAAATTGTTATACGTCACATACTTTTTGAACGATTCAGTTAAATAAAATACAATAAGTACATAAAATTAGTAACATAATAAGAAATTATATAATAGGAGAAAAAAATCAAACATTTCAAATGAAACAATTTATTACAAAAACAATGTTGTTGTAATTTGAAAATTTGTGATAAACCAGATAAGGTGACCAAAATGATAACTGATAAGAGCTCATGAACATGTTTTCAATAGATAAAATTTGTTTTGAAAAAAAAAAACAGTGAGAACACGGAATGTCGCATGTCGGCCAGGTCGGCAGCCGCCAGCGGCGCCAGCTACGCTTTGACCAAATGTATTAGACATTTATAGTGTATAGAATGTTAATTAGAATAATACAATTCACATAGGTAAGTGTTCAAATTTCAAGTCTTCAAATCTTCAAACTATTAATTTATTCATCTACCGTCATATTCGTAATATGGTTGATGATTTATAATTTATAAGCATCAAACAATCAGCATTTACCACGATTAAAGATATAAAGATATATGAATATATCTTTAACCGTGGAATTTACTTAGTAGAAATGAAAATATATAATATGTACATAGACATTAAAAATTGAAATAATGCAAATAGTATTAAAAATTATTAGAACTAGAAAGCCATTATATGATAGGTATGTTTTAAAATGTAATTTTTACACTGGGCCTTAATTTTTAAATACAATAATAATATTACAATATAATATAAAATATTTCTAAGTTCAGTGATTTCTAAATAATTTTTATTTAGAAAAGAATCATTTAAAAATTAAAATTATACCAAAACATCCAGAGCAAAGGTTCCCAACCTGTAATGTTGGAGATTCGCCCTCCAGGGGGGAATTTCGAGTCTGATAGGCAGGGAATTATAATGATGATGGAATTACGAAAATAATTATGTTATTTTACAATGAGTAAATTTTTCAATTGATCTTATTATCGTTGTTATTTGTTACCTAATTTATAAAAATCTTTTTAATCTTTTTGAACAATGCATAAACATTTGTATTCTTCTAGTTTTGTTCCTATACCTAAATGTCAATACAAAAATTTCCATTCGGTTAAAAATCTCGAAAATTAAATATAAATACCTTACTATACTCATAAAATATTCATAGGATCATATGCACCAATGAATTGAAAAATTTCGAAAATACTTAACTAACATTTTTAGAATTACACTTACTATAAAATATTTATAAGCATGTTCAAAGTCAGAATTGTGATAAAATTACGAAAATCTGCAAATCGTTTTATATTTCTAGTTTATAACTTAAGTGTTCAATTTTTATACATATAAGGATTAGCAATTTTAATTTTGATAGATGGTTCTTCTGGTTCCTCATATTAAGTAGGTAGTTTATACTGTCACCTAAAAATCTAAAAAATATATTTTAAAAAATACAATTTTTTTATACTTTTTTATTTAAAGTTAAAATGTGGACAAAAATAGGATATTTAACGAAGAACAAACGATGTTATATGTCGTGATCTTCTAAATGATTATCTAGGGCTGAAGCCTCCATGTAACTAATGTTAATTAGCCCCCCCTCCATCCCGTAATTTTTTTTAGTTAAATTTTTATAATATATATGATGTGTAGGTAGTAGGTATACCAGAAATATAATTGAATATAATTTATAACTTATAGCCCTCACATATAAGTCCATAACGCTATGGCTATACGATTATTAGTGGTCACATCTCTGAACTCTCGGTTAAACGGATCTTACGTCTTAAAAGGGGTCATAAACATAAAAGAAAGGGTCAGAATAATATTAACAATTATAATAATTTAAAGAAAAATCGTCGCTGTCCGATTTTCGGCCCCACGGCAAGATTGATGGGCGACAGCGTTGAGCGTAGTATACACCACTGTACACTCTGTACAGACACTACACTACTACAGAAGTACCACAGATATCTATACTAAGTATAGATATCTGTGAGAAGTACAGACCAGTGTCGTGTTCGTGTACTCGTGTCTACGGTGCGATGGTCGAGAGAACGCATCACTGCATCAGTCTAGTTCCGTAAGTCGTGGTCACACTGTCGCACTGACAGTGGCGCAGACGCACGACGACCGTCGACCCGTTCCGGTAATTTATTTCCAATAAGCCGCACTGCCGTGCGCCCGTTCTGCTGTTTGATACATAACATAATACAGTTTCTATTATTATTATTATTATTATTATTATTCTTTCTTCTGTGTCCCTTAGTTCCTTTATTTTAATATTTTCCATTCGCTGGAATACGGGTAACCCGCACAAAATACTTAACGCTTAGCACTCAACAAATCCTGTTCCCTCAAAAGTGTAAAATTTTTTTAATCAACATCACTTTTGGGTGACGAAATCAATTTTAATGTCAGAACTACAGTCGGCGCTATTATTAAAAAAACAACTGACTGGTAAGTATCGCAGCGGTCCGTCTGTTTTTGTTCTCCGATCTCGCGATCGAAACTGTGGTGGTTTGATGTCCATGGCCGATTGTCGTGTTTAGCGTCTGATCCCGATGGTCAACCGAAAATATTTTCACGTGTCTTCAAAATTCCGTCTGGCCCACCATGTATCCTAATGATTACTTTGTCTCGGGTTTTTTTACGTTAAATGTTTTCAAACTAAACCTTAGTACCTTACCCGATGGTAATTTATCGCAACAAAAATAAGAAACTATATACCTTCCAAATCGTATTCCTTGACACTTGTGAATCGATCGGGTTTTTGGAGTTGGTTAAGTCATTTGACTGTCTTTATTAATAATGTTTTGTTTTTTTTTTTTTTTTTAGAATTGCACAAGAACCCAGTAGAAGGGTTCTCTGCTGGTCTCATAGACGATAATGATATTTACAAATGGGAAGTGCTCATTATTGGACCTCCAGACACCTTGTAGTAAGTAGCTATTAAATTTAACCGTTTATCTTTTTTTTTATGTTATGTAGGTATCTAAGACTATTTAGAAGTAATATATTATATTAATAATCTTAATCAATTATTATTGATCATTGGTCTTTTATAACATCAACATCTTTATTTGACCTAATTACTAAACCTTGTTTAATTGTCGAGTATCTGTATAGCTATTATCTTTATATGTTTTCTTTTTTGACAACTAGGTAAATTTTCAATTGAATAAAATACTAAAATAAACTATTTTTTCTTAGATAAGATAAATTCACTAACCTATAAATTTAGAATTCTGATATAAAAATATTTAATTTTACAACTGGGTTTGATACTCTGACTAATCGTGGGAAAATACAAGATTATACTCTTTTGTAAGGTTTATTTAGAACGTGCCTTCTTTTTATAAGAGTATACAAGTTGTTTCAATGCAATAATTTAAAGTTTTTTTTTTATAAAATTTAAGTAAATGGACTTTTTAACCATTTATTGCTGATATTGGTAATAATAAGCTTATCAATTTATTATACTTACTATAGAATAATCCTGTTAAAATGTGTTATAATATTTTTAAAAACTATTATTTTTACAGTGAAGGAGGATTTTTCAAGGCTCATGTTAATTTTCCTAAAGAGTATCCATTGAGGCCACCAAAAATGAAATTTGTTACTGAAATTTGGCACCCTAATAGTAAGTTTATTTATTAATCATTAAGAATGAAATTTATATTGTATACCTACCTAAATCTCTTATAAGTAGAAACAAACAGATTTGCATACATCTACATATTTAAATTAAAACTGATTAAGTGATAACTTAGGTTAAAATATTTAATATTTAGGTATAAAATTGCATTTTTTTTTAAACTGGCTTCCTAATTAATCTTCAGTGCTGAATAGTGGCATATATTATATCAGATTTCTATTTTTCAAACAGTTACTCAATTGTCATGCTTAAATTATGTTCTTAAATGTTAGTTTTGATTTTTAAACCTTCAATCTAGCAATTATTGAGACAAACTTTTTGTTAGGCCGGTGGCACACATGAGAAATTTGTTTTTTACAATGAATCACACGAAACAAATTTCATGGTCAATACACACAGAAAAAATTTGTTTCATAAATATTTTCTCACCTACCCACCATTTAGTTCGCCCAGCTCATTTTAGTTGGTCTAATGATGTCGTCCGATGATGACATTATTGTTCTGCAGTGGTCCAGTGGTGGTTAAATCGAAACCAATAGGTATTAAACTTTTGCATTATTTTTTTTTACATTTTTACTGTTACCTATTGATATTTGTACTTTTTCTGTAATCTTTATAATATAGAAGATAGTTTAAAAAGGTAGTTAATACTATAATATAATCATAATCAATAACAATATAAATTATTATAAATTATCATATTTGTACATACCTATTTACGTTGTTAACTACGCGGGAGTTGATATAGTGAAATGACGAAACAATTACACATGAAACCAAACGTGTTTGGTTTCATGAAACTTGCTTACAAAATATTTTTGCGATAACGTTTCGGAAACAACAGTATGTGTTGCTCCATTTAAATACATGCGTTTCCAAGTAACAAAATAAATTTCTCATGTGTGTCACCGGCCTTAGTTTCAATAATTATAGATTTATTACTATCACACCTTATAACATGTATCACATTGCCACTGGTTGACTGTCCGTTGTACTACATAATTTTTTTACAACAGAACTGTTAAAAAAGTGAATTGTTTAAATGTTTAATAATTATTATTTTGTAATGACACACCAAAAAAAAACATACCATTTTCTAATGATTAACTGCCACATTTTTTATCTGTTATCAAAATTTATTGTAGAAATGGAATGCCAATGTTAAATGTTAAGAGAGAAATAACTCATAAGAATTCAAAAATTATAATGTTAAATGTTCAACTATATTATAATATTTGTAAGACATAGGTATGCACTTAAAATTGCACATACAATATAGCGACTAGTCAATAATGTACTAACATGATAAATGGTTAAAGTATCTTGTAAAGTATTTATAATTCTTCCATAATTTGATCACATATTAAATTAACACAGATTTTCTGGTATAGACAGGGAAGAGGGTGTCATATAACATTATTAAAAAGGGGAAGAAGTGTAATAGATGTGTGAAATTAGAATTCAATGATTTAAACATTTTTTATTTGAAAAACAATTCTGAGTGAAGATGGACTGTCAGCTTATTTTAAAATATAAGTGTATTATTTATTATAGCTTTAAATTAATTCATTTTATTATTAGTCAAACAGTAAATTGAATTAATTTACAACATTTCATTTAATATAGATACTTTAAAAGTTCCATGTAGGTGTCTGTTTATTATTTTTTAATTACAAAATAACAACTAAAATTGTTTTTCTCCATTTAAACTTAATTTTGTCCAAGTTTGAACTTAAAATATCCATTAAACAAAATAGTGTTAATGTCATTTTTAAACTTTATGATCACAGTATGAAATACTGAAAAATTGTCAAACCTTAACTCTAAATATTAAACATTTTATTTGTTTTTAACTACAAAACAATTTGCAAATTGTTGATAAAATTCGTTAAAATTTTAACTTTAAATGTTAATGAAAAAAAAAATAGTGGCTACTGACTGATTATCTTACATTTTTAAACTGCCATTAAAAAAAATTTAAAAAAATCTTGTATTAAATTTTCAAACCATTTGATATTAAGAATGACCTAGTATTAAGCAAATAATAACCAACTCTGCTTTATTTTGTTTAACTACCCCTCTTTCTTTTTAGTAAATCTGAAAATGAATAAAGTTTTTAAAATTACTTTTGTAACAATCTGTATTGATCTCCGTTTTCTATTTTCATATTATTTGATGAATTTTATCACTAGGTTATTACTTATTATTTAATTTATATTTTTTGACTGACCCTACTGTTCTTCAAAAAAATTTATTTTTATATTATTGTATTTAAAAATGTATTAATTTATGTAATAAATGTTCATATTATTTTTATATTTAGTTGATAAAAGTGGTGACGTTTGTATATCAATACTTCATGAACCTGGTGATGATAAGTGGGGTTATGAAAAAGCAAGTGAACGTTGGTTACCAGTGCATACTGTTGAGACTATATTGATATCAGTTATTTCAATGTTGGCTGATCCTAATGATGAAAGTCCAGCTAATGTAGATGCAGCTAAAGATTGGCGTGACAATTATCCAGAATTCAAACGCAAGGTTGCACGTTGTGTGCGTAAGAGTCAAGAAGATATCTAATAACAAATTTGCCAGTTGCTCTACTCACATGTTACCAACGTATAAATCAATTATTGATGCCAGGGTAAACAATATTGTTCATTTTACCTTATAATGTGTATATTTATTTATATTTATCTACATTGTGTTTGTCATCAATATATTAAAATCATTTGAAGTTCAAAAACATTAAAGATTACTTACTAACTATAATGTTATTAAACAATAGTACAGCTGCATTATTTGTATTTCCTGTAAACATTCATGGATAAAATTAAATCAAACATCCAATTATTCGTATAAATTTACATTCTTTTTATTACTGTGTATTCAAATTTCCGACTTTCATTTCCTGTATTTAATACTTAAGAGGACGCCACACCCGCATGTGTTGTCTCCGTCTTACAAACGTATAACATAGCAAAATCTGTTTAGCGCGAGACTGTTCTCCCTCAATATTTATAATAGAATTTTCAAAATTTCATAACGCATAGGTAAGAACTTATCTGTGTCATAGCGTCATTATTTTTTTGATAACATAAATATAATTAAAGTTATAAGCTTATGAAAATACATTTATTTTTTTATTTTTTCATTAAATTACTTAAAATTATTGGTTTGTGCTATCAAAAAAATAACGACTCTATGACACAGATAAAGTTCTTACCTATGTGTTGTGAAATTTTGAAAATTCTATTGTAAATATTGAGGGAGAACAGTTGTCCCGCGCTAAACAGATTTTGCTATGTTACGCACTTGTAAGACGGAGACAACACATGCGGGTGTAGCATCCTCTTAACTATAAGTAGTAATAAACTGTTTTTACTACACACATTTATAAATTATTTTTCTAATAAATTAAATTTGAAGTTAGCTTATTATCGTTATTTTGTGAATCTTAATGAATAGACAATAATTTAAGTTCATAATATAGGTAATTATGATTATAATTAATATACTACACCTATAAATATTTCAGTTGTAAGCATTAAATTATGCAATACTTATAATTATTGCTGAATATTTTGATAAATCAAATTCAAAAAATGTAATTGTTTAAATTATTTGGTTATTATCATTTACTTATACTGATTACATGACCACCAAGAACTAAACATAAAAATTAATTTGACAATTTGTATGCAATAAGAACTATTATAATTGTTACTAAAATTAAACATTGAGTAAGTACTGTTATTTAAAATAAAAAAATAAAATTGTCTGACTATTAGTGTCTTAACAATTTAATCATGTTTGTATCACAAACCATGGATATTCGTAAGTTTAATAATAATTAATCTGTTTCAGGTAGCAAATGTAGAACAACCAACAACATTTTATATAATGTGATTTTTAAATGTAAGTTTTTTTTTTAAAACATCTAATAAAATAAGATGTTCCATATTTTAAATATTTGTATCTTAAAAATATCCTATGAACCTTACTTAGTACAATAAAATATTTTATAAGGTTATCTATTAACTTGAACAAATATATAATACTTTACAGAATTCTTAAATTTGATCATGTGTTTAAAAATTAAATAATAAAAAATTAATAATGTACATTTAAAAAAAAAAGTATACTCTCGTCTTCTATACATTTTTGTTTACTTTTTATTCTTGTTGTAATCTTCAAACAAGTTTAGCTTGAATTTCAGTTAAGTACAATTTAATGTAGTTATATTTTTCAATGGTTTAAGAATTGCTTAACTTAATTTAATGTTTGTAACAATCTAGGGTGTAAATAAAAACTTAATTTTCATGTTATTTTATGTATAAAAAAAAAATATACATATGGATATGTCAAGCTATATTTTTAGAAACAAGAAATACATAAATGCACAGTTGCATACCAACCGAAATTAATTAACATACTGATCATGTCTTATTGTGACACTTATTATATCATTATTATCCAGTTACATTGCCATTTTATAAATTTGTATTATGTATATAGTCATAAGCACAATTTAGGGGCTGGGTGGCTTAATCCCCCCCCCCCCAAAAAAAAATAAAATAAAAATAACCGTTTTAAATGTTTTATAAAATATTATGAATCTTTTAAAATTCAACTTATTCTTTTTATTTTTTTGGGGAAAAATGTAATTATTCAATTTTTATTTAAAATTATTAATTTATATTGCCTATGATAAATTTGGTAAATATCATTAGCTGTATGCCTGTATTCGTTTTTAAGGAAATGATTTATGTCAGTACATTGGTACAATTATTATTCTTTCATTTTATAAACTAAACTAGAATATATAAACATATTATTACTGTAAAAAATGAATCTTGAGTAAAAAAAAATGTCTTTGTTTAATTTTTTTATATTTTTGATTGAATTTTTATGAAGGCAATACCCCTACAGTTTTCTTTTCATATAATACCAAGTGGGGCCTATAACTCCACTCCCAAAATTTTAGCGCTGTTGTATATAGTACTAACTTAATATGTTCCAATGTTCATAATATTATAAGAATTAATACATATGAATTTCATTCTTGGACAATTTTTTTAATGAATTTTTGTTTTATTTGTAATAACTAAATTTTAGGATATTATAGATCATTTATTTTAATTAATTCTAGATAATATTGTTGTCCTACCAAAAATTGTTGTTCCTTTCAAAATAGTAAAGATTATCTATATCCTATTTTATAATAGTTAATCATCAGTATAAATTTATTTTTCATCATTTATAATGCAAAAGTCTGATGAATGGTTGATGACATTCAAGATTTTATTTTTTAACCAATTCAGTTAACCAACTAACTCAACTAAGTGATAAACTAAATTTAGTTACTTGATGTGCAAAAATAATTAAAAACCAATTAGATACTTATATATTCTTAAACATAATGGATAGGGTTTGGGGCCTAACCTAAAACCTATACGATATAAAATTTACATTATAACATGAAGATATACCGCTTTCGGTTAAATTAACCAAACTTAGGTAAGTAACAATAATGAAATGAAATTAACTTGATTTTAGGTTTTTCAATTAGAGAATTTTTAAGCTTATCAACATTATTTTCAAATGTTACTGTATCTAGTCAGTCATGCTTTTTTAAGCTGTAAGTTTTGTTTTTTTAACCATCTTAAGTAATTTCTAAATTAATTTATAAGCATCTAAAACTTGAAAGTTTACTCAGTTTTATCGCAGAATTTTATGGTTTTATACATATTGACTGGTTCTTGATGTATTTAAATCCATCATCGCTGGAGCTGCTTAGTGGTGCTAGTTTAATTTTAGCATCCTTTGATGGATAGTTCAAATACCTACATAAGAAATTAAGAATCGGAAAAAACACCTATGTTGATCAAATATTAATTTAAAACATATTGTAGGTTCATATGAATTACCTCATAAGCATAGAAGTAAATAAAAGGAGCCATTTGAAAAAAAAACACAAACTTATTATAATTATACTTATATAATTTAGACACTGTTATGAAAGCTTTTTTATTATTATTATGTAACAGTACCTTTCAAAATAAAAATAAAAAAATAGAAGAAGCTTTTTTGTTTGATTAAATAAATATACATTTTATTATTATTTTAATAATTAATATAAAAGTGTGTAATTTTCCGGTTATTTTTTGAAAACATAAATTAATCCCTAGACATGAGACTAATTTTTCAAACAATATGAATTACCTATTAAATATACCAGTTTGGGTAATTTAAAATCAGATCATGTAATTTCAACTTCTAGTACTGTTATTAAAAAATGTGGTTTTAATTGTGACTTTATACCTACCTTATGATATTAGCTGTTATTATATAAAAATTATTTTAAATCTATTTCAATGAAGCTCTAAGTGTATTTAATGTTTGAGAGACAGTATATTTACATTTGCCTATGTCTACTACCGTCTGCCAACTATAAATGTATAGGATTTTCCAAAAAGCATAAAATTTCAATATTTGGAAATCTGCAATTGGTAATGACAATTTTTTTTATTTGTTATATTACTTCAAAATAGTAAAAATTCCAATGTTAAAATTAATAATTTATATTTATTCAAATATTTAGGTCAAGTCAAACAGAAAAGTAGTTGAAACTACTCAATTGTCAAATTTTTTCAGTGATTTCTACAACACTACAACTAGTGCTGAGCAAAATGTTTCTGTTCAAGTGATGAGCATTATGTAATGAATGAAGCTTATTGGCAAATAAAATATTATTCTGTAATGAAAAATCTTATTCGTAATTTTTTTTTTTTTTTATAAAAGCTTAGAGTGCTCATCCTGTCTAAGATTTTTTACTGTTTGATTATAAAGAAACATTATTTATTAACCATTACAAAGTAAGAATACATCATCTTTTAATAAAATCTTTAAACAATTAATTTTATGACCAGCCAACGCGCATGTTTTTTACCACTATATTAAGATCTGTTTTGTTCTAATTATATATAATATTGTAATTTGTACCTAATTGATATTCTTGATTATTCTCATCATTTATCTATATATGCATATTTCTAAGACATTAATTATGTCTACTTAGTCGATGGTCGATACTATGCGTACAGCTATATAGTTGTCTATTATGTAATATGATATTTAGATGGACGTATCTATTATTAAGTTTTAAATTACAATAACATTTCAGGTATGTGATTATAATAATTATCTTTTTAATATTGAATACGTATATGATAAAATACTGTCGACACTCAACTGAATCAACCTATGTACGGCCCGATACGGATATATAAATGTATGATATATGATAATATATAATATTAATATACACGATTATAGAGCGATACAAACCAACAGGAACGGATGAATCTGTACGATAATAATCGTATAATTATAATGGACCGGTTGCAGATGGAGATGGCCGACGGATGACGATTGAAATGTTGACGTAAACAACTACGGACATTTTCGACTCTTACGTGTAGCCGTGTAGGTAGGTAATCATCAATATAAATATATAATACTTTGTTCTTTAATGATAAACATAATATTTATATTTAATAATATATATTATATACACATAATATCGCCATAACTTAATATTATAGGCTATAGCATGTTGACTAATACCTAAATACTTAAGAAATACTTAATACTATACTTCCGAATGTTTATACTCGTAAAGTTTGTATGTACAGCGACGAGAATATAATAAAGTTTTCTGTCATTTCTTAATAAAAGTGATAAAAATAAAAACGTTACATTTTACCACAATATCATCATACCTACCTAGTTATTGATTTTTTTCTAACAAAATAAGTTAAATACATATTTATTAACAATCTTATTTTTACCCGACCCGAGAATATTTCTTAATAAATAATGGTTCATTATTCGTCTTCCGATTACGTTGTAATTTGCAATCAAGATTTCTAACATCAGTCGATTTCCAACGATTTAAATGAAGTTGATATGGACTTTTTACTCTTTTTTGGCCTTTTTGATTCGTCGGTTTTGTATTGGTAATCGTCTTCAAACAACGGCTTCATTAATTTCATCCATTCGACAAAATGAGCTGTAAAATCAAAATTAATCGTCATTAGTTAAGGAAAAAAAACTTGTTTTAAATAGGTACACGTCGGGATCGGCGTTATAATTTATTTTTACTTATTCGTTTATTTTATTCCGATCATTATCAGAAATTCAAAAAAATCGTGTTAAATAAAATAAAAGATAATTAGTAAATAACTAAAATTTGTAAACAATTAGTTAATACAATATTTATATTATATTATATATAGGTATATATATATGATATTGGCTATATATTTTTTTGAATGTACACTACTTTATTAAAAACCCACGAGCCGTCACTGATTAATTAGATAAAAAAATATATCAAATTATATTTAAGCAAAATGAAGTGCGATCACTGGAATTATATTGTAACACATTATTCTTATTATGCCTTTGTGTATAGATTGCATATTTTCTAATAAAAATTTTTTAAAAAGAAATGTAATTAGTGGTTTTTGTTATTCCGCTTTCTCTGGTATTCCATAAATTAAAAATTAAAACAAACCGCATTAATCATATGCACTATGTAAGCATATTATTATTTGTTGCTAATTCACTATTATAATATTGGTACCTATTATAGGTACAGAGTGTAAATTTCTTCCTTGTCATAAACCATAGGTCTTTTAAAATTTGCATATCTCAAAAAATACTATCCATAATTCACAGTTTGTTTCATTGGACATTTATAACACTTTAATTTCACGTATTTAATGATTTTTTCCTTCTCGAATTTTTAAAAACTATCGATTACTATAGTATCGATTTTTGATTAACAATTATTAATGCAGAAACCTATGACTTAAGTTTCATTTTAAACTTTCAAAGAGAAAATTATAAGACTTAAACTAAATAGCAATGTATAGGTTATACACTGTACGTATTATCTAGGTATACGTATATTAGGGTCCGCGTTGCAGTATTGTGCTAAACAGTTCCCACCCGTTCCCGGAATTTATCTTATTTAATAAAACAAATTTTATATACCTAATAATATAAATAAGAATAGCTAAATACATTTGGAGTGTTAATAGGTACATATTTCTACTCTCAGTAAAATTAGGTAAGTACTATAGATGACTTATGTAACTATTATGTATTTGAAATACTAATTTCAGTAAGTATATCGTACTGGCGTAGATATTATTAGGTATTACGAACAATTTTGACTCTTAAAGTCTTAACGCATATCTGTTAACGTACCAAATAGATTCAACTGATTTCCTCGTCATGCAATTTCGATTTTTTTTTTCAATAGAATTTTTATAATTATTACCACTTACATGAACTCAAGGTAAAAATACTTATGATATAGTTTTCCCGTTTGAGATTACCAATTTATAGAACTCAAATAACCATAATTTATAATGTATAAATTGTGTCTGTGTGCGTATTGAAATATTAGTTAAGTTTTAAAGTTCATGAAATGGTACACTTGTTGGTCATCTCTGACTAATTCTCATGACCCAATAACAATATTTTGTTTATCTCGGAATACCGCCTTAACCGATAACTTATTTGGGTTATCTATCGTTTAATTATAGATTGTAGATCAACATAGCAAATTAGGGGTGCTTTAAATGTAAGCTATCCGAGCGCAGGTCTAGATGTTATTAAAGAAAAAAAAGAATTTTTATCCAATGACATACTCGAAGTTTTTTTCATATCAAAGATGATCAGAGATATATAAGTAATATATTTTATTTTATGTATAGGTATTAGATTAAATTAATAATTATTATATATAATTCATATTTAAGTTTAATACATCACATGAAATGTTAATTTAGACGCAAATAAAATAGTAAAATAACCTTCGAAATAAAAATGTACCTAGTCAAGATAATGAAGGTAATCGAGGTTACCAACAAATATTATAACGGGTTTTAAGCGGAAGCCAGGAAGTGGTGGGAAAGATTGTATTTTGAGTCAATTTTATAACTTGTAATTTGCGCCAAAATATAAAAATACTTAAAACGTATTTTGCGCCATGGCGGAAAACGAAATAGAATATGCAATCTGCACAACACTTTGAACTTTAATTGTTGAATATATTGTACAAATAGTTGGAACTATGAATGAACATAATAGGGATGATCAACCAAGTATAAACAGAAAAATGTAGGTACTCAAATAGAGAAAAGCTATGAAGAAAAGAGATAAAAACTGTCAACTAAATCGAGTTCTTATTACGAATAGAAATTTCTGTTAGGTTTTATTCATACAATATATAGGTAGATAGGTACAAGGTATATGTATAATATTATATACATTTATTTATAATTAGAATATTACTGATTTTTATATATTTTATTTGTAACTGAAATTTTACTTATTTAATATGCATTAAGTAGATAGTTAATACCTTAATAAGGTACAATGACGCAGATTACAGCACTATGCCCTTTTATTTAGTTTTACGTGTTGTAAATTACAGTTATATTTATGTATAATACCTAATAGTGGTTATATAATACCTAACGGGTAGTTGGTCATCCTTTTATGGACCGATGGATATGGGGGTATGTGCACAATAAGTGATAATGGTCGATGGACATCAGTCAGACACCCAGCCACCCAGGTGTGGTGTATACTTTGTACAGTTTATGAGTATAGATGCTATAAATCGTTCAAAAACACAAAAATCACGAATTGTCCTCCGGTCATGATAATAATATGTGAGTTAATAATATAAAAAATTCTCGTTTATGCGTTGCAGTCGTCCGCATGACCTAATTATACAAACGTGTGTACAATAGCACGGCGTATATAGGTAGGTACATTTAGACATTTAGCAACAGAAGATCTAATATAGTAATATTATTATATAATATATATATATATATTTATATATGTAAAAAAAATCTCACGCGTCCGCCGGCCGGGTCAAGACTCGCGATTTAACCCCAGCTCCGCGCTATTATGATAATGATAACACACTTAATATAATATTGTAATCGCGATGACACCCCGACCTACCTACCTACATACACACGTACCTATATATATGATAATAATATTATGCACAAACATGAATACATATTTTTAATATGCCATTATATTCTAATATATAGGTACCTATGTATGAAAAGACACGATACTCTCCCGCGTCACTCCCACCGAAAAATTCCCGTACACCGATATGTTATGTAATAACGGTGGACCTTGAGAACAGAACGTATTTAAGTGTAATATACGTATGTGCGGTATAACCTATTTATATTCATATATATATATGTAAGTTTCGTTTGTATTGGTAATAATAATAATAAGGATAGTACGACGTCCGGACGAATGCGTAGAAAATTATATATTATATTTTTGCATAAACAATATTACAATATATAGGTAAGTAGGTATGTACGCTCGCTACATTTGTGTACACTCGTGTTTGCGAGTTTGTTTTGTAGTGTGTGTCGTACATGTAACTAGCTAACCAAAAACATATAATATTATTACAATGTTGGAATCTATTATAGGTATGTATCATGTTAATTATACGAACACGCAGTAGGTATAAGAAGCCGGAACTTACACAATTCGGCGACTGACTCTATAGGTATACAGTGTGATTTACCCAGTGTTATATATAATATATTCTTACCCTCTGTATTTTCTTTAATAACAAATTCATTTGAAACTTGATTTTTTGCTGAATTATTAAGTACCAGCTATACTTAAATAAACTAACATATTTTCAAATTGTTTTTTATTTTTTTACAAATTTGGTTTTCCTGCAATAATTGTAAACTGAAAACAAAAATAAGGGGGGGGGGGGGTCGGTTAAAAACAAAAATTTGTATATCCACCCACCTAATGACACTCTTAAATTAGTACAAAAATCTCCAGAATTTTAAAACTCAGTCTTACAATATAAAACTTCCCAATAGCGGATATTTTCCCGAGAACCGACTATAAACTTTCTACAAACTGCTCGTTCTAAATAACGGACAGAATTTCACTTTCCGAGGGTGTCCGGTATTTAGAGGTTTCACTGTGTTTGAAAATTCCAAAAATAAGATTATGAATAACTGCATTATTGAAGGGAAAATGAGGGTGAGCATGTTTGGTATATCATCCTATATACCGGGTGATTCTTTTATCAAAGGTATATGGTGTTTGCGTGTAAATACCACCGAACATACACCTATAACACACAAACACCACCCAACTTTGGGAGGCTATATCTTGTAAACGGATTAACGAAAAATGAAAATTTAAACGTGAAAATTCATTGAAAAAATAGCCTTTTTAGTTTATGAAATTTTAAGTATAGCAGGTTGTCATTTGAAAATCAAAAGTTGATAATGGTTTACCTGATAAATATAAGGGTGAAAAATGAAAATATTTTTTAAAAAATGAATAGTTCTAGAATAAAATGGCTCTAAAATTTTGAAAATAGTCAATAGTTTTTGAAATAATGAGTGTTGTTTGATAAAAGAATTACCCTGTATATAATATATATACATATGCATATATATATATTATATATAGGTACCATGGGGTATATGCGACTCCTATACAGACGAATATTATAAACATATATATGTTTTTTTCTTTATACATTATACTACTTACCAAACTTATTACATTTGTGTGCATTATTATATGATATATATTTTACAGATATTTTATTTATGAACTCTTTTTTTCCCGTTAAAACACTATATATTGAAATAAAATAATAAGAACCTCATGCGGGTGATAATTTACCTACAATCCGTATTATAGGCTGTGGATCGCGACGATATAGGGAAAGAAAATGAAATCAACTTACATAATAATTGTGTACACAGACGTACAGATGAGTCGTGCTCCAGAGCTCTAGAGGAGTTCCTTTACCTATGATGGGTCATGGGTACCTACCAATACGATCGTAAGCTATATAATATATGCTTTAGATGAGGACACATACAGCTTGCACGCATATTGTGAGTGTGGTGGATACGCCCGACTGCGTTATATTGTAATGTCGTGACGATGTGACTTATAATGTATACGGGACCGACGTAATGTAGATATATATTATTATTGTGTAGGTATAACAACGTCGTATAATAAAATACTTTTATTAGGTATTATGCGTACCGTGCGTTTTCTCGATGGATTGCGCCAGGCCGCCGTAGTCTTCGAGCAGACACTGTTTCGGCACCGCTTCGTAAATTTTCTCCACGTCTCTTTCTGTGTAGAAGTGCACCTGAAACGAAGCCGTCCAGTGACGATGATTTAACCGTGTTTCGCCGTTAAATCAATATCATATAATGTTTATATGTGTGTATAATATGTATAAATTATAATATATAGATCAAAGATCTACTTCGATTTGCATAACTTAACCTAAATTTTATTATTGAGCTTTGCATCATATATACATACAGATCTATAACTGATCATATCATGAAATACAATAATACATAACACTTAAATATTTATGTAAATTGTATGAAAAACATTTCCAAACTATAGCTCCTACTACTAATATATGTATAGGTATGTGCGAATAATTTTATCGTCTTGTTTTTTTTTTTTTTTTTTTTTAATTCGACGGAATAAAATAATTTATGCATACAGATGTATTACTCTCTTATATTTACACGCGTACCGTATAAAATGTGTATATCTATGGGCTGCTTAATCATATTTTGGGTTTTTGAAGTCCATTTTTTTTCGACTGGGAGGGCCATTGCACATGCGCCCATATAAATCTGTGCTGTATCGTCGCGTAGGTATTTCAAAGTATACTCGCGAGATATTGAGTTCGACCGGTTCGGATCATTAAAATGATTGACCACCGCTCGGTTTAGTTATTGCGTTGCGTTGTATAGCATATTATTATACAATATGTAGTATTTATTGACACGATTTATGTCATTTTGTAAAAAACGTATACAACCTGCAAAGTCTGACAAATTCAAATTATTGATTTTGGATGTAATACTACCTTGTCGATATCCAGCACCGACTACTGTATAATATTATAATATATATACGGGAATATGTATAGTGGTTCGTGGCACAGACGCGGTTAGATCATGACATATCAGAAATTAAGGAGCTAATCTACTGTGATGATTACACCGGAATACTGGACGGATAGTATTAAACAGTATATGCAGACACTCGAGACTTGAGATTCGATTAAAAATTTTAAAACAACTAAAACCTCGGCGTATTATTTTCGTTCGACTGTATATTATTGGCTTTTAAACGTTAAAATGACTGGTGCGAACGCGGCCCCAAACAGTATAATATAATATTTATTATGGTACAATGTTTACCATAGTGATTAAGTATTGGAAAGTTTTGCTCTGCAAAGTCACGTTACGCGTCAAGTGAAATTTGAGGGAGTGCATTCGAACTGTTAAAGTACAAAATATGTTTGTTTTAATTATTGAATAAAACAACAGAAATAAAATTGTTACCACATAATGAAATCAACAAGTAAAAGGGAAAAAAGTAGATAAACGTTCTGACTGTATAGTTTATATGGAATGTATAGATCTAGTAGGTTTAAACATTATATGTGGACCGTGAACTAGGTAAAGCTATGCTTAAGAAATGTCGTGAAGTAAATTAATATTACAAAAAAATTATTATTTAAGATAAAACATCCGTGTAAAAACTAAATTTACAGCGTTTTGTTCAGAAATACTCAAGCCAAAAAAATGCAATTAGTATTCATTTCGGCTTACATATTATACGCAGATATAATTTTTTTTTTTATTAATTAATTAATTCCTATTTACCATACTCAACAGCTCTTTTTTCATGAAAGGTTTCAGCAACATCATAATCTTGTCAACAATTGACTGCGTGTTCAGGACATGTATACCTTTCAAACGAACAGGTAATCCTTCCTGGAATAACAATAATACATTCTTAATTAATAACGAAACATAGTAAGAAACAAAATTTATTTTAGTTACTTCTTACACTATTTAAAAAATATTTTATTTTAATTTATTATATTATATATTACATTTGACACTTACACAACTAAACAAATTAGTGTCCAACTAAACCTATTTTTGGATTTTATTTTATTTTTAATAATTTATCATTTAATCAAGATTCAACTGATTTAAGTATTTACCATTATTGTAACCATGGTTTTCATAAGTCTCAATAGTATTGATTGTAAATTCTTAAAAGCAAGTTATTGCCAAATATGTTTATACATTTTTAGGACTAAGCACAATCGTTATATAATGTTAGATATCTGTTATGGATAATACTTATAATATTATTAACAGTTCGTTAAACTACGATATTCAACAAAATTACTATACGGCCCATAGGTCAAGGCTGTACAAAAAACATTTACGTTTAGCAATATAATTATGAATGCATTAAATTATTATTAAAATCAATAGTAAAAGTTACAAATTACATTTTTTTCCATAATATTGTTGAGTATCACTAGTGCCAGTATTGGTAGATATTCTAAATATGCGAAATACCATTTCTGAACTTATAGTTTCCAGCAAAGTAACACTTGGATAATAAAATACCTATAATTGGTTTTTAATATTTATTGTAATGAGTACAATTAATTAGAGATACTCCATTCTCTTTTATCCAATATCGTCACAGAATTCAACACGCATTTCATTTTTTATGGGTTTTGTAAATACAACTTATTAAGAGATAGGTACTATTAATATATTGGTCATTGCATATGATATATTGTATAAGAATTTATTATTTTACCATTCATAACAAGAAACTGTGAATTTTTATTGCAATAGGTACATTAAAGGATATGTATAAACTATTTATTGATGAAATATTTTACTTTACATGAGTAATTTCATTTTGAGGATATTGTTATTTAAGTAGTGTTTAGTAGCTATATACAATATAATATTGGATATCGCTATATGCCTATATCCATCATAGGATAATACACATTGGCCTATAAAGTAAGGGAAATAGTGTTCTAAGAACACGTTATTAAACTTCCTGGTCGATAAGTCCAAATAAAATATAACCAATAATTAATTTGCAATTAAATTCGATGAACATAATATAATATACACAAATTGACATTTCTGTAACAGCTAGTGTAAACACGAACATGTAAACAACAACACGTTGTTATCATTGGATTCAATAAACGGAATGAGGTAAAAAAAAAAAAAGTAAACAATACATTTTAGAATAATAGAAGATTTAGTTGATTGAATGCGTTTTAATGTCAACAATTAGGCACTCAAAATGAAACTATGATAAACAATAATCAATATTATGTAGCGTAGCCTATGTAAGTATACCTAAATTGCGTGTGGCAAAGAAAAATTGTGAATTTATATTTTAATAAAATGAATAGTGTTATTAATTATTAGATATCACGATTGTTGTAATTGATGGTTAGTTATTAATTACTATACATAATAATAACATCGAAGTATAAAAATCAAATAAATAGTAGGTAAGTACAATATTCAAAAAAAAAAATATTTTTATGTTACCTACTAAATTATAAATTTAAAATCCAGTTGAGCCTATTCACGATTTTTTAATGTAGAGCTGATACGAAAATCATTTTTACTAAATATACTTTAGTCATAATTACAACATATCTATAGAATTATTTAAGAGGATGTGTCAGCGTACCAATTTATAATATGTTTTCTATGTATGACCTAAGCGCAACTAAACACATTTTTGATTAGTAAAACCTATTTTGTATTTTTGTTATTTGAGAAAAATGACTGATTGTCAAACTTAAAGGTGAGAATATTATTGATGGCACCTCATTAATTGGCATTTTAATTTTAAATCGAGTTGTAATTATCGAGTTGTGTGTATTAATAAAAATGTTCATAATTACTCATAATTTTAATATTTAAATATCAACGAAAGCCCCAGACGATATGTTATTATTATTATCTTATAAGTTAGGTAATTGGCAAATCAATTCTATAAAGATGATAACATGAAACTGGTTCTGCTGAACCCAAAGTTTTCTCGGGTTAAACAGAGAAAACGAACATTGTTCGCTGACATCATCTTAAGCTGTGATTTAACATATATTAATATTAGTTATATTAATTGAATTGAATCCTCGCTACTTGTAATATAATATATGTTAGACAATAAAACATCAGGACACAACATTACTTGCTTTAAATAAAAGAGTTACATTTATAATATTGTATCCTGCAATATACTAGATAGGTTGGTACATTTTTACGTTTCTGTATTCTTGACTCTTGTTAGCCTTGATCTAATTTATTTGACCCATTCGCAAAACCAGAAAAAAAAGTAAACAACAATAAAATATTGTATGTATGCCGATCGGACAATAATGAGAAGTGATAGCAAATAATGTTTTTTTTTTGAAATGTATACAATCTATTTAACTTCATGCAGTTAATAAATTGGTAAAACAACAACAGGGGGATGGAAAGAGGTGACATGTCACTCCATAGAAATATTATTGTAACTGTAAAAAGTTGTTGAAAAAACTCAATTTTTAGTTTATACTTTAAAATCTTATTTTTGTTCAGATATAAAATGTACATTTTTTAACTTGGATTAAAATGTAAATCTTTAAAAATAGGTAATAAGTAGAAACTAAGCAAGTATGTAAGTAATTAATGTAAATTTAATATGTAACGCCGGCTATTAACCATGTAGTTGATGCCATAAACAATTATTATTAAAAAAAAAAAAAAAAAATGTACATTTGTTTCATAATTTAATAAAATAAATTTAATTGATTCTTAGTTTTCTAGTTATTTAACTAATGAATGTCACCCTCGCCCCCCTAGGTTTCGACAGAGGGTGCCTTTGTAAAACAACTATCTAGGTAACTTTAATTTTCAACCCCGTTTTTTGTATTGGAATAATTGTATACACAAATCCATAACGTATTATTTTATAGACAATGTAAAAAAGCGGGTAAGTCGTGGTTGTCGCTCTGCTGTACAGTAGGTTACTGTAATGGATGGGATTAAATTTGAATGCAATGATAGGTAACATTGTATACGAAAAACGATTCTGAACGGAGATGATTTGTCAGTCTAGGATAATATATTATATTTAAATATTGTCATATATTCTATTTTGAAACAAATATTTTATTTTTCAATTAAGACGCATTTTGCATAAGGCATGGTTAATCAATTAATGTAGTTATCATAATTCATAATACCTTAGATAATCATAGATATACGAATACCTGGTTTGAGGATAAATCGTTATCATTACGCGAATTCATAAAAATTTAAAACTCAAACGCTCAAAACATTTTTCCTATAATGACGCTTCAAATTTTCTCTATAGCTATTTGAAGCAAAACTTATGGAAAACTTGGTGTTAAATTTTATAACTTTAGATATAAATACAAACAATATTATGAATTTTAAACTACAAAATAATTTGCAAATATTCATGGTTTTGACGAATTTTTGTCAATATTTGAAATTCAAATGCTAATAAAAATTTAATTTGAATTTCCGGTGGACATTTTTTTTGTGATAAAGATTGGCAAATTTGTAAGGAATCTTGTATTAAATTTTCAAATCTTAGATTTAAAAATAAAATTTTTTATGAATTTCTAGCTTATAATAATTTGCGAATTTTCGTGATTTTTACGTATGTTGTCAAAATTAAAATTTGAATGCATGTAATAAAAAAATGTGGCTATATATTTTCTTTTATTTTTCAACTGTTATTTCAAAACTATATTATGAGCCTGTATTAAATTCTCAAACCTTAGAATTAAAAAGAAAAATTCGAGACACAAAAAAAAAACACATCATTGTAAAATCAATACATTCATCACTTCGTTCAGAATCTAAAACCGAATAAAAATATACAGGTGATTTGTATTTTTCCCCGCGACTACCTACTTACCAACCTATTATGTTTGTCCGAATAATTGGACTTTGTAATTAAATTACATGTTTTAGCTGGAAGAGTATTGACAGTATGGTATAATTTCAGTAAATAATATTAATATTGATATTATTATATTAATTATATTATATTATAATATTATTTACTGAAATATTAATATTAATATTAATTATATTATATTATAATATTATTTACTGAAATTATACCATACTGTCAATACTCTTCCAGCAAAAACATGTAATTTAATTACAAAGTCCAATCATTCGGACAAACATAATAGGTTGGTAAGTAGGTAGTCGCGGGGAAAAATACAAATCACCTGTATATTTTTATTCGGTTTTTTACATTGTCTATAAAATAATACGTTATGGATTTGTGTATACAATTATTCCAATACAAAAAACGGGGTTGAAAATTAAAATTATTTAGGCATTTAACACGAAAAACATATTGTTTTTCGGCATGCAGTGAACAATCTATAGTGAAAAATGTGTCTCACTGTAGGAAAAATCGCCTTTCAAATTATTTTAAGATATAACTACAATTTAGGTCTCGTAATGTTTTATCCTGTAAATACCTACTTGTATAAACGTGAAGAATTTTCGGAGTGAAGATATGCTCAGTCTGGTGAGATGGCCCAATCGGACGCCACGCATGTCAAATAAGAATATATAGCCAGGACAAGTACCGTCCACCTTGAAGCATGCATCCATTGCCATAATCAACAATTTTACGCCGTCGTTAAACACATATTTGTTGGCCTCGAAAATTCGTAATTTGTGGTAGATGATTTGATAGTCATTTGGGCTGCGGATTGGCAAACAACCGTAATCTCTGCAAATAAAGGATTTTATAAATTTATATTAAGACAGTGTTCATAAATCATCTTATTTCAAAAATATAAACGTTGTTGTACCCTCGTTGATAATTTTTCAAATGTCTTACCACGGTTAGATTAGTTAGAAGAACTAGGAAGTTATAATGTTTACTGCAGTAATTCAGTTTTTGTGGGTTGTAAAATTTTATAAGTACCAAGTAAGTACCTACTAATAAGAACCAAAACACTTTCATCTGACATTTTCAATACGATTAATTTAATAAAGAATTTTTTATGTGAACAGAAACTTTTAATTATCTTATAGCTATAATTTATCGTGTTATTCTATTTAACTTATTTTAAAAATATAGAAATGCGCTGTTATGGCAAGCACATTTTTATAATCTAAATAAAATAATAAAAAGTATAAATATAGTAACAATATTGCAAATTGAGTTCTAATTTGAAATTGCATACGCTTATAAATGTGATTCCTACTCAAATATCACAAAGCCGTAGATAACCTACCCAAGGATTATAATAATTATTATTGTGAAGGATGACAACTTTTTACTTTAAATTTTATAGAAATAAATAAATTGTATGACAACGACCATTGAATCAAAGTATAATTAATAATTATAACAACATACGATACACGAATGATTTTATTCGGTTGATATATTATATGATATAATATAACATCGGACGCTAAGTTACATAAAATAAGAAAAATGTATTATTCAATTATTCAGAGATTTTTTTAGTTACAGCCATCCTAAATAAAACGGCACACCGTGATTGTGCAGTATACAATTAATTACCCACACGCGTTATCCATGTTATAGCCATTTAATAATACCTTTTGATTACTATTATAGTATTATATATTATATTAGTCTATTGAGTAGATTTCAAAATGTTTAAAATTAATATTAATCATATCATCATTACAATTCATCAAACATCTAAGAAAGATAAAACAAAGGCAAAATATCTATGTACTTACATATCAAGTTAATTTAAGGTTAGGTTAGGTATACGCATCGAGGCAAACAACATTATTTAAACACTATCTATTAATTAATTAATTAATTATCCATTTATTAACTATCTTTAACAACTATCAACTATCATGATTCATGACTCATGGTCCAAATCCAAACCTGCATAAGCTAATATTTTCACAACTTCAAACTGTTTTTTTTTTTTATTTGATGACAGAAAATATCGTGCTTAGTTTAGATCGTACTTAAATTCATTTGCAGTGCATCCCGGGGTAGCTATATTAAGTGTTAGGTACTCAAGTCCTAAGTTATTTAAAAATAAACGCCGTGTGTATAGTGTGTAACAAAACATAATATGCGAACATTTTCTAGTTAGGCGTAGTTAATACAATATTTATAAAATATATCATTATAATTTTCGCACGATAATTCGAGAAAAGGGTTTGTTAGTGATAGTACAGTTAATAGTTATGAATGTTCTAAGATACAAAAAGCAATAAATTGAAATGAGTTTCAATTATTGATTTTTGACCCAAAAGTTGTTACCTTCCATTTATTTCGATTTTTGAGTTTTGGATTTTAAAATCATTACATTTTTCTATCTGTTGAGGCCAAACTAAATACACAAATCATTTCCTGGTTATCTATTTCCATATGTTTTCGAACTGGTTTTAAATTACCTAGTTTTTTTTATCAATGGCAGTTAAGAGGATGCCTGCAACATCCACACGTGCAAAACAGCAGATATTCGTGTTCAGCAGTTCCAACGATGAGTAGACATTTAGTAAGCTTTAACAATTGAGTAAATATTATCAAGCTTAAAGCTAAAAAGATTACCTGTGTTTTCTCGTGGGTGTTTAACAATATTTCAATACCTACGCTTTTTAACAGTTTTAGAAACATTTCTATTTTAAGCTAGAACCTAGAAATAACTCAAAAATTTAATGAACTGTTAAAAGTTTAATCCAAACCCATGCTGTACTATCAGTTTTTAATTTTGTATGCTATTTATGACTCTGCTGTTGTTATACTTTTGTTTTTACACTAAACAATAAAAGTATATGATGGATTTTGGCCTCTCTTGAAATATGACCTGTAATTTACATTTATATGACGAGAAAAAATAACCTACAGTTCAATCGGTGGTTTCCTGTCGAAAACTGCAGGTACACAATCACCTATACAGGGTGATTTTTTCAAGAACTATTAAGTTTTTGAAATAATATAAAATCATTACACTTTTTTATCGTTACAATTTTTTAATTTTTTTTTTATGTCCTATTCTACAGAAGAATTTTATTTGCTGATCTACTACTCTGCTCGTTAAAACTGTAATAAATATTTTACTCGTTAGAAATTAATTTTAAAACAATTCAAACAATACTTATTGCAAAGAACTAATCATAACTCAAATAGTGTTACTTAACATGTTATACTAAAATTACATAGTTACTAGTTAGGTACATTTAAATATCATAATATTCTTTTTATATTTATAAGAGTAGCTAAGAAGTAAGTTGGTTTACTGTGCATGTAAAAATTAATCCAAACATTTCCTATTTATTTATGTTTAATACCTATACTCATGCTTTGTCAATATTAATAATGTCCAACTTAGACCACTTATTTATTATCAGTTTTAGGCATGCATTATACATACTATATAATATTATAGGCATGCCATATTATTATAATGAAAACATTTTTACATATTTGCCGGCTGTAACAAAACGCCCGCCATTCCTAACATGCCTTCGATGTTAAAAACCTGAAGAAATAATTTATTACAAATAATAATAATTGAAATAGTGAATACTAAATACCATATATTTTTATTTCGGGATTTTTAAATGTTAAATTGTTAAGGTATTATACACAACGCATAGTTTTTATCCATGTGCAATAAAAAAATTATCAATAATAAAATTAAAAACTATAACAAACATATTATTTTAAAATTATAAATCAATAAGTCACAAATCACGATTTATGTATAATGAATTAAAATAAACCAGTTTTCAGTAGGTACACTAAATAAAATAATATATACCTATTTACCTAGTTATTAAAACTTAATGGATATGGAGGTAAGATAATTCAACTGTCAACTCTATATTATACAAGTTAGCTACACAGTATACTAAACATTAAATATAGCTTTCAAAAGTTCAAAGATATTAAACGGTTGTAGAAATAACACCACGAAGGAGAAAAATGGAATAACTTTACTTACAAGACATTGAGGGCATTAACGAGTTCTGGTCTAAAAACGTCACGATTCGCAAAAAATTCTGGAGTTTCTGTTTTGAGTGTGTAGTAAACTTCTATGCAACTTTTGGTTTGTTCCATATCAAAAAAGCAGCTATGGTAAAAAAGTATCAGCATTTCCTCTGAAAAAATAAACAGTGATGAACTTCGATTAATTATGTTATAGGTGTCTAGATATTGTTTATAATCAAAGACGTATATAGGAATTTTACGCCACAGGTAAGAAGAAAAAACGTTCCCTTCCAATGTAAATTTCTTTAGCAATATGTGTATTCGTAAAAAAAAACACGATAGTTTATTAGTCTCTGAGTGACATTACTTTTTTTATCACCCAAATGACCTAGGTGCCGTATTATAACAAAATGATCCACAAAATTTAATGAACCTAAAAATGTACCTCCAGGTCCCCCTAAATACGTCACTGTTTATAATATTTATACGTTATACATCGAGATTCTCATAGAATAGAATATAAATAGATAATAATTATACCTACAACAGTATTGCACATGATCCCCCATGGCTATGTCCCTGATAAGTCTTAAAAATCATGCAAAACAAACATTTATATTCTATATATACAGAGTGATTCACTAGATTCAATATTACATCTGTTTTATATTTTTGTAAGACAAATTTTAAAAACTATCATCATAAAAATAAATATTTTAATAACTGACAAACTATAGTAACTGCTTATGCGAATTTTGAATAAGGCACATCAGTATTTTCAGAAAAATTATTCTCTAAACCAGTGGTTCTCAACTGGTGTATCGCGACACTATAGTAAGTCACAAATTAACTTGATTTGTGTAACCAAAGCAATTGTTCATTTGTTTTGTACCTGCATGTTCAAAATATAAATATGTGACATTATTATTATAGCATTATGACGTGATGGTAAAAACCACAGATAAGAAAAAACAATTGTGAATAAAGTTTCATTTTTAATTTATTAAACAGATATAGGTCTTATTTGTTACTTTTTCAAAAATCCAGCAATTATTTCAAGTGTTTCGCCATTTTTATGGATCTAAATTATCAGTGTTTTCATTTTAAAAATAGTTTTAAAAGCACTGTATTCAATAATGTACGGTAAAAAGGGTTCTCATTTGAAAAACCGAAGCTTATAAAATTAAAATTCTAATTTTATAATTCTCTTAGAAGGACTTTTTTGAAGCAAAATGTATGTTTATACTTTATTGTCTGTATCTTTGTACAGTTGGTTGTTTGGTGTATTCAATTTCCTAAAAAAGTTTAAGCTATAAACGTGATTAATAATTCAATTCTGTTTATGAATCAAAAATAAACAAAATAATTGCATATTTCCGTATTATATAATTTGGAATATGCTTGTTATTATACACAATGAAAATGCCACAATATTTTGAAACATTTTCTTTTTAGCTTGTTGGTAAATAATAAAAGGTAAATAAACTTAATAATAAACTTACAATTTATTAAGTATATTTGTACTGGTTAGATAACCAATTCGTACATACATTTCTTATTTATATATGATCAATATATCGTGACTGTACAAAATATATTATCAAATTAACTAATAAAGTTATTGTTTATACATTTTGGAACACAAAACGATAAAACAGGCTTAATTTAATATTTTTGTTACCATTATTTACTATGTACCTACGTCAATACACCAATATTTAAATTTTTAAATGTGTATTTGGATTTATCTGTAATATAATAAGAGATTACGTACTTATATGATGTAAAAACAATTGTTTAACTTTAGACGAGACATATTTACTTTCCGACTTTAATCATTTACAAATAACATACGTATATAAAGTGTATTTAAGTAGACGTTATGTATTTATCTGATTTAATCTACAAAACAATTTCAAATTTCCAAAATGTCAACTTAAAATTACCCAAATTGCAACTAAAAATAAACGATCATTTCCAAAAATATTTGTGTCTCCAAGTCATTGGATAATAATTACAAATTACAATATTCCCTAAAGGTCTTTTTTTTTCATTTGTACCTAAAAAGAAGGCTACTGATATGGCAATAATTCCTATAGAGGCAACTGCTTCTTCATCATATTAGGTACCTACCTAAGGTCAATTTGCAAATAAAATGGTAAAATGATTACGAATTTACTTTATTCGGTAGGACGGTAGATCATATAGTAATATCTAACTTGTTATATTATAATATTATACTACTTAGTAATTTATTTTTTTATTATACTATTTCAACATATCCCAACGTAAATGAAATGGTTTGTAATGTTATACTTACAAATAAAATGCACACGACGTAGTACAATAAATATAAATAATGCTTACTAATTAAAATCACGTCTTTATATAAATCAGTCGTTCATTCTTATGAATTCATAAAAAAAAAACTGTAAATTGTAATACTATATTACTATAAGATCATTAATTCAAGTAAATCTAAAAAAAAAACCTTGATACTAACATAAGGACCTATAAATATGTATAGTTCGAATGAAAATCTGAAGGTAAGCGACAACTTTATGTTGATTTAAATATATACTAAATGTTATATTTATCTTACTGTTCGAGTACAATAGTTCATTTAAATATAAATACTTCTTAATACATGAGTAGAATTAATACATTGAAAGTATATGATGAACTTATTGCATAAATAATTGTTAACAAACACATTTAATATATATATTATAGTTTTTCTTATAATGTCAATTAAAGCTTAAATTGAATTATAATTAGATATTGTGTAAAAATTGTAATACATTAAATCATTAACCCCATTTAATTATGATTATTGAAAATTAAAAAAAAAAATACGGAAATTACAAAATATTAAAACAATTAACAACAGATTTTAACAAAAGTTAATCTCTCTAATAAAAGCAGCACAAGTCTTAAATACATACAAACAAGTAACAGTTTCACAGTCTTAAAATAATCAACGATTATATGTATAAATTAAAAAAATAAAAGTATCGATTGATGAAATTATCCAATTTTTTTAACGTTTAACAATATTATTAAAAAATGCATCTTTATCGTGTTTTTGTTCAACATTTATTTTTATGAAATAAACATTGTTTAGGTGCTTAAAATTGTTTTTTATATTTAATGTTATTTTATATTTTATATTTTGTCAACATAATTATATACCTCCTATTCAATGAATAAAATCTCAAATGTATTAACATAATAATTCATAATGATGGATATTCATTAACGGCATAATAATTATAGTCCATAAGTTACTTACCTATCCCTATGGATATTTTAATAAGAAATATTCAGTATTCTGTATAAAGGAATTGAATCATAATGGAATTTAAATATATTAAGCCTGATAATTATAATATCATTAAAATATAACAAAGACAATTTTAATAACCATTAAATAAGAATAATATGATTTCTCGAAATAATATATAGAGAAAATGCAAATAATAATCAAGCACAACCCAATTTACGTTATATAAGTATGTACTAAAAAATACTTTCTTGAGAATTCAATTATCTTTTCATTCTAAAAAAAGTTCATAAAATAGCACTGTTAATATTATAAATACTCATAATATTAAATGATATCATATAAAATAAATAATATATCAACGTGCATTTATTTTGTATAAAATTAAGTAGATTGTAGGTTCTTTAAGTATACTTACACCTACTTATTATAAAGGTGCTATAATAATGACTTACCTATTTGTATTGTTTATAATTAGGGTGTTGATAATTTAAAAAATACATAAATAAATCCGACTTAAGTAATGAAAGCATTAAGGTACATATAATCTTCATGTGTTTTCAAAATTCGTTGACATTTAATAGTATTTATAACTTAATAAAATACCTATGATATGGTGGGCATCGAATATGAGTACCTATATTATTATCAAGTTTATAATTAATAAAAATTTAAGAATTATACTTTGGACATGCCTACATATATATTACAATAATTATAAAGTTGAATTTGTGATGATCATACCTACTTGTATGTACCAGATCAATAATCTGCTTGTTGTAAGTATATAATTAGAGTGAAACTTTAAATTAAATAAATTACGTACCTATGTAAGATTTTTTTTAAAACTCATTACTAACACCAGTAACACCGACATACACTTTAATTGATTAAATAATGAAGAACAACAGTTAAAAACCTTGTATATTTAAAACATTATTGTTATTTTAGTTTTAAAAAATGACTCACCTGGGATGTTTTGTGGTAAATGTGGTTGTGTTGCTATCCATTTTCTTAAATCTTCAATATTTTCTTTAGATATTTCTGGATTTTTCTCGTATTCTTCGTCTGCTGTAATTGGCACAGTTGATTTTTCTAAAATTTTTATGGATTCTGAAAAATACAAATACACCATCGGTAATATTTAATTATGAAAATCTTTTAGCTGCCAAGACAAATTACCAACTTTAAAACAAAGTCAATACACGTTACATAATATTGACTTTATAATAGTAGACAATAAAACAAATTAATTTTAATAGAAAAATAATATTTACTATAATTTAGTTTAAAATAAATAGCGTTTTAAAAACGATAGTAAAATTATGCAGCTTAGTTTCTAGATAAATACAAAAGATACTTTAAAAATAAGACTATAATATGAATAAAAAACCAAAAATACTCTTAAGGACGTCAGAATAATTTTTTTTTTATCAACAGTAACAATCATTGATACCCATAAGATTCACAGGATGGTTTTATATGACTTATGAAAAAATAATTATATCGCATAAGGTCAAAATAACAAAAACAATAATTTTAATTATACCTAGTCACTAGTGACAACCAGCAGACCTATAACTTTGAGCGAATTCTCTTTGATTTGTTTTCACCAATCCTCGCATAACTCGAAGCCCGCATTATTATTGCCTACCTTGATTTTTGTAATATTTTTTTCGAAATATTCTGAATCAACATTTAGAACAACAAGCATGAAATAATCATAGATAACCCGAAAATTCAGTACTTGAGAACATTCGATATCAAAAATTTTAATACCCTACAGATTTATAATCCATAACGTACAGGGAAACTTTAATGGTGTAAGATCGAGTGTAAATAAGTATGAATAATATTATATTGTAACGGTTTTCTAACCCTGTTACGGTGTAATAGGTAACCTTCTGGCGGAGACAGAAAATGAAAATCGAAATAAAATATTTAAACGTTAGGTTAGATTGGTAAAATAATACAATACACATGCTGAATAACACTAGTGGAGTTGAAAGAGTTTAAAGAGTGGCTGATCAAGAAAACAAGATATTTAGAGATCGGAAATACCGTGAATCTAGGATTAATTGCATCTTTATGTCAAAAATTATTACTCAAGTCATTAGCCCAATGACTGAAATAAAGTCTTGAGAGTGCGTGTTATATAGGTGTTATGTAACTCATCATATGAAAGCCGATTTGGGTAGGTATTGGTTGCTAAGGGCCGGTCGTCTTTGGGAAAAACTCAAAAATTCCGAGTTTTTTTTATTATTATTATTTAAAACACTATGCGTGCATAACATATAGGCTTACCCTTGAGAACGATCCCAGATCCGTCGTCTATTAAAGGCATGATTAATTAATATCGGCGAGAAACGAGCGTGTTAGTTTTCTATTCGAGCACAATTAGGTATAGACTCATCGACGTCGGCGATCAAATCGTTATGCCAGTTCGAATGATAGTTGTGTAGGTATATGAGATGCACGATTACTTCATTAACTATTCCCGTAGCAATAATAATGCACAATTGGAGGGGAACGAATAAACATTTAAATAAACAAAGCGAAAAGTGGTGGCAAGGTCGTCAAGTATAATATGTATAATACACATACCAGTTTTACGTTACCATTCACGTGCGTACATGATGTTATTTAGGAGGGGGAGGGGAAGGGAATTATGTTTATAAAACAATTTGTTTTCTTATATTATTGTTAATCCCATGATTATAATTTAATGTCGCAAAACGTCTCTTTTACACTGATTGCAGTGATCTGTATATTATATATACCTGCTTAAGAAAATATAACAAAATTCTCACAAAACATAACAATGACAATAATGATAGGTAATAATAAATTATGTACATGGCAGTTGAAAAGTTATAACGGTTGCCATATATTTTTATTTTTATTGTAATCAAAAAATACAATGTTTGAAGGTATTTTTCGTATGTTTCAAGATTTCGAGGATACAAATCTACATTCGTCATCTGCATTTATGTAATATTCTGTATAATAAAATTCTCAATGTAAATATGGAAGGAGTAATAAGTTGCTGTACACGAGAGTAACGCAGGTAAAAAATATACCTATCCGTTAACCCCTTCAAAATATGATATGTGTAAGTTCCTACACGAATATAAAAACAATGAGCTTGGTATAAGTTTCTGTACGGGAAAAAAAATACTTGTGTAAGGTACCTTCTATAATCTTACACCGATCATACCCTAAACTTTTATCAACAACATCCGCGTATTTTTAAAACCATTCAAATTCTCAAACTTTTTCAAGATACACGTCATACAAAAGTACATTAAAATAAAAACTACAAATATTAATACGGAAACAATAATCTGCAGATAAAAGTATACGATGAAAAGGACAATTATATAAATAGCAAATTTTTGATTATGCAATAGTTACCCAAGATTAATCAGAACGATTATGTTAAATATTTAGGTGTCCGAAATTGTGCATTAAACGCGTATGATATTTTTTACCCGTCTGGTCGAGTTCACATTTTAAATGTATAAAATATAATATATTTTTATTTTATAATTATTTTTTGTAGTAAAATATTTATTTTTTTAAATATTTTAAGACATTAGCATCAATTAATTTTAACATATTATTATACAAAATTATAATACATATTATATTGTATTTTATTATAATTAATTAAATTAATTAAATTTTATTTAATTTAATTTATAACAATGTATAATATAATATTATTCCACGAATGGCAGATAATAACTATAAGTATTTTTTTTCTCAGTCTAGGAACTAAAATAAGAATGTAATTTTTTTTTACCATGTAGGAATTTGTATGTGTAATTTTTTCCACAACATATATAGGAATCAACCAATGTACCTATAATTGTGTAGGTCTCGTGTAGGATGTACATTCATCCAAAAAAATACGCATGATAAAAATCTTAAACCATAATGTTTATTAACCTCGGTATACATTCACATGATTTATCATAATTTTGTTTTGGGTACCTACCAAATGAAAATGAAAATGAGCTGTAGAATGTTTTCGTGATTTATTCAATATTTATACCATGTAGGTATATTCGTAAAAAAACAAGATTTACTTTAAAACTCATATTATAAGTCAATAAACAATGGTGGATTTGTACCATTTATCTCTATAGAGTGCCTATTATTATGTATAATGCCATAATGGAGTAGTTATAGAGTATTTAACATAGAAAAGTGTAAAATGTTTTTTAAACAATTTTATACGTCTATATACTGTTCATAGGTATTTGACATTATATTATATAGTATTAAAACTAAAAAAACATTCTTTAGTAACCTACAACAACAGTTCGTTAGACATAAAATAGTGTATGATATTATCGGATTAGTTATCAGTCAGGGGCGCACTCAAGGGGAGGGCGAATGGGGCATGTTCAATATGTTCAAATCAATAAAAATAATATTTATTTTGTGTGTTCATATTCATTAATTTACATTTAAATAATGAATATTTACACAAATATTTTAATACTGTGATTCTGTTAATTATAAGTACTTTGTTTTTTGTATCTTTGTTTTTAATTATTTAAATTTTGTAATTGATTTATTTATATATATATATATATACATATATATAATTTGTGAAGCCCCCCCCAATAAAAGGGTCTAGTGATGGCTTTGTTATCAGAAGTAAATTCACTGATCGACTGATCGTCAAACATTACAAGCTTGACAGTTTGACACTTAAAATCACAAGTTAAATCTGCCCTACATCATATTATATAAATATCATGGTATGTGTTATGTGTAAAGCGTATGCTACACAGCTACACTAAAGATAAAAGTAGTAAAGTATAATAATGATTTAATTTAGTTGTTTGTTTACTTCGAATATTAACAAAATCACAACTAAATTAAAGTCATATTAAATTGGTTAATATTGATTCGGACATAAAAACCAGGAAAAATAATAAATATAGCACGAAAGACTAAGTTTCTGAAGTTAACACTACCAACTTATAATAATATATTAATATACCTAACAGTTAAATATATAAGAATATTTAATAATATTTAATAAATTAAAATTGGCAAATTGTTGCGCATACCTATAATGGATGCAAATCTAATAAGATGTCTATACTTAAAAGCTAGTTTAACAATTTCACTAAACTATAAATAAATGAAGTACAATTTATTATTTAATGAAATATATATAGTATTATAATTGTTATACATAATACATAAATTGTAAAGACATGAAGTAATAAAATTTGAATTAAGAAATCTTAGTTTTTAATCTATAAAATCAGTTAATCGTGATGATGACTTTATAAGTTATGAACGAAGGATTAATCTTTGATCATTGTATATGATCTAAGGGATTAATTAATAATTCATTATTATAATGTGTACTAAATAGCAAAGAGTATTTTTATTTCTTAGGGTAGGTTATATCTGTAACTTAACAGCTTACAAACTTACACAATACATCTGATACCTAATTTAGGCAGTTAGGTATAAATAATATATGTATATGACAACTAAATATTATTCAGTATATAATTAAAAATGTATCTAAGTGGCTAGGTAATCCATACGTCATTAATTGTTATTTTTGTTATACTAACTACACTGCTACCTATTACTTTGCTGTTATTAAATACGGCGATAACTCGTTTTGGTTCGACATTTACACAGGTCAGTGGCAACTTGCAGCGATCAGTATCATTTTTTAAATTCTATATTATAAGTTTATTATTAGCAAATAAAAATATGATAAGCATTTTAAATTGTAGGTATTAACATTGCATTAACGCCATTAACATTATGACATTGTGTTGTGTCATCGTTATGTCTATTTAAATGTTTGTAAAATTAATTATATGTATTTATATCGAATACATAATGTACATCATTATATCGAATCCCACTTATCTTCTATAGATTATATGTATATATTACCATCATAGTACTTAATAATAATAAGATCCATAAATTGGGTACATATTTTTGTTAATTACGTGGTATATAAATATAGTAATATAATAGTTATTTAGAAGACAGAAGTAGTAGGTAAGGTAAGTGGTGATACATGATATACATGATATAATATTGTATTGAGTAACATATATAGGTTGTTGTAATAATTACCAAAATCAGCTACATAACTTACTAGCAAAATCTAGTTGATAAGTAGGTGCCTTCGATAATAAGATGCCACAAAAAATGTCATAATAAGGAACTGCTAATAATTCGTTTTTACTATTTACAACTAGGTATAGTATTTTATTAATCTTTGGCAAAACACAAATTAATTGTATAGTTTTCATCTAGTTACATGTTACATTGATAAATGATAGGTACTAAATAATAAAAATAATAAATTGTAATTCAAACTAAAACACACTAAAAACTAAAATGTAAGACGATGATGATTGATGGCTATAGAATACCCACAATCTGCGCGTATGTGTATTGTGTAGGTAAATTGTATAAATTACTTAGATTACTTTAGCCGTCTTTAGGCAGTATATAAATATGTAAGTGCAGCCTACAGCCTACTATACGGTAGGTACTATAATATACCAGTGATGTGTGTTTCCCAACCTTAATATGTTACGGCAACCCACTAATTTAGTAATTGTTAGGTCGCAACCCCCACTGAAAAAAAGTTTATATTGCATAATATTATTAATCATAATATTTATACTATAATAAGCAATTTTATCATTTAATTTCAGTATAATGTAATGCTGAATAACGAATACCTAATTCTGTTAAGTAAAAGTATTATTTTTAAATTAAAATATTTTGGTGAAATATCTTAGGTAAGTAATACCTCAAAATCAACTTACCTATCTAGGTACCCTTATTAATAAAAACTGTTTTTTTTTTTATATACATGGTTTTTAGTATCAACTATTACAGCTCAAAAAAGTTACTTAAAAAACTATTATAATTATAATAATATGATAAATGATAGTAAATAAATCAAATAATAATCGTATTGTTGGTTTTAAATTTGGCAGAATAAATTTCACTTCTGAAATTCACGGCTCATTTTAGATGTTATTGTTATATAATATTTCCCAATGAGGTATGTATAATCTTAGTTAAGCTGATGCATATGTCATGCGTGACATCCAATTTGTTCCTTTGTTTTTTTTTTTTTTAATATTGGCCATAGCAGAAATTTCTTTTTCGCATATAGAAGTGGCAGGGAAAAGTAGAGTGAAAAGGTCTTTATTTTCAGCAGAATTAATGAAAGCTCTGGCCCCTGAATATTCATCAATCATCATGTATACTGCATCACACCGAATATACTTAAAAAACCAAATAAACCAAATAATACCTATATATATACTATACTACCTAATACCTATATATAATCAATATTAAAAAAGCTTTCTTACCAAAATCTTTTTAATTTTTAAGCGACGAGATTTTAAAAGTAAATTAAAGTTCTAAAACTAATTTTAGCATTACTGCAATATCATTATAATAAAAATACTCCTAATTTTTCTGTATTTTGCATGTGAACAACTTTCGATATTGTGTAATAATAAGTAATATAAGCAACTGGTGTACATTATTAAGTTCTTATAATATTCGATTATGTGACTTCACTATTTCCTTCAACCCTTGGCATACGAATACGACCAATTAACCATTTTCAAATCGGATTAATTGTTCTCTTCTTACACGTCGTGGTGACTAACTAAAATTATAAAATATTAATTTTGTGAAGAGGACTTTCACCACTGAAAAATATGCCTTGGAAACACGTTAAAGGTTAAAAACAGCAATCATGAAAATTGCAGAAGAGAATTTTATCCAGAAACGTAAGAATCCCGATTTTTTTATAAGTATGTTTATTGATTACCTAATCAGATAATTGTATAGAGATAATACTTCCAGGATAACCACTGATTTATATCAAATTATTAATTTACTTTATTGGAAAAGTAATATTATTAATTTGAAAAAATGTATATCCATAAAAATGAAAGGTAACCTTAGCCGACAGATTATTTGTATTTTGTCTATGTAGTGACTTAATTTACATATCATATATATATATATATTTATATTATATATATACTTATTAGTAAAACTGTTCTATGGCATAAAAAATCTTTAATATTTTTCTACAGTGTTCTATATTTTATGTGACAGGCGATTTCAGCATGAAATTTTAGTTAGGAAGGAAATTAGTAAATACCTTATATTGAATCATATATAACCTAAATTAATATAGTAATACGAATTAAAAATATTGCACTTTTTTTAATTTACTACTTCGTGTTCCATATTTATTATTGGCTTACTGCACACACAATTTAATTTTACTCCCTGCAGAAGAATGTATTAAAATGAATGTCAGAAATAGGTAGGCATGCAAAATTTATATTTTATACCTATACAATACTGCAATACCTATACCTAATCTTGAACATATTTGATTCAAACAATTATTCTAACAATTTCTAATTTTTTCGAGCCTATTTAATACTTCATCAAAGATGAATTTAATACATTTTAAAATGTATGCAGGTTCATTTTCATGAAATAAACATTCTTATTTTTGATATATTTTTTCATTTAACACAACTTCCTCAAAAAATGAATTTGATCAGTACAACAAGATTACAATAATTATTCTGAATTTAACATTCACAATAGTAGGTAGTAAATAAATTTTTATGTGCATAGGTATTTTATAAGACAATTATTCATTATAAGTGCAAATGATGTAGGTACGATGATTTAGTGAGTGTGGGTGAAAAGGAATTCTATTAATTTCTATTTTTTTAATGCTCTAAAATTTTTTCAAGTTCAATTCCCCTGACTATTATAGGTGTGTTTCTAGTTTCTATACATAATTGACTAATATAAAATTTAAAGTAATACAAAATATAATAAAGACAAATTATACGTTATCAAATAAAATTATGTTATTAATAGGGCTCGGATGTTGTTGCATTTGCAATTTTTTTTCTATTGTTCGGATTCGTTACTAAATAAATTATAAATTTGTTTCAAACGAGTACCAATTAATATAAAAAATTTTAAGTGCAACTTTTTGCAATTTTTTACCTTTTTTCAATTTTGTTGATTGTCGTTTTTTTCAATACAATTTTATATATTTTTTTATGTTTTCACTTTTGTTAGATTATACAGTGCAATAATTTTTAAGGTAAGGTAAGGTTTTTTAAAAAAACAAATCAAAAATAGTTTAAATAAAAAGTTTTAAATTTTGATAAAATTATTTGTAGATTTCTGAAAAAATAAGAAGACCGCACAATTTACCAGATTTTTAATGACAACTAACGAGAATTTGAATTTTTTCTATTATCAGTATTATCTACTCGTTTAAAATCTATCTAATAAAACTTTATATTACTTAATAAAATGACTTAATACATTTCATAAAATAATTTGTTAATATATTTTTTTATTGCAATTTTGAGTTTTTTTCACAGCAATAATGAAATCAATTTTATAAAATTTTTAGTGCAACAACATCCGAGCCCTAGTTAATGTATTACATATGCAATAATTCATAACAATAAAAAATCATCTTGTATTCTTATACCTATATAACTATCATAGTATTATTAAAATCTAAACACTTTTCAATTTACAAAATTCTAGTAACTCAAATATCATTATACATTAAAAAAAATTTTTTTAGCTTCAACATAATTATAGAACTAATTATTTTAAGAAATTATAAAGTATTATATTGAATGTCAGATGTATGTGTTGTCACTTGTAACCAGTTTAATAATTATTACCTGTCAAATATTTTGTATAATTTAAAGAAAAAGGTGAAATAATATGCATTAGCTTCAGTAAGTATCAATCTATTACCGGCTTACCACAATATTAATTATTTAGATGTACGGTTATAAAATAACATACTTGATTAATTATGAATGATTTAAAATTTAATTTTATCGTAAAACTATTTTAAGTAATAGCCGATAGGTAGTCATAATCAGGGCCGGATTGGTATATATCAGCTCATCGAGATTTTCCCTTCTAAGCGGCCCATTTACATATTCACTGTCCCAAAATTTGGGTCTCTATTATTTTTTATTAGTTTATTACGTCTAAAATCGATACAAACTTATTTACTTATTCTAACATGTATTTATTTTCACCCACACTCTGACACTACCGGCCTTAACTTTAAGCGGCCCACCGAGATTTTCTTGGTAGCTCGCCTAACCAATCCGGCTCTGGTCAAAATATAAATTTTATAACTACTACTTACGTTTTTCGACCTTGAATTTTTTTTTAACTTAGGAAAATAAGTAAAACAATAAGAATAAAATATAATACCGACATTCGGCATCACTAGTGCCAAAGAATTGATTTTTTTATAAATACCTACCTATATAATATAGGTACTAACTGTCACGATTGGCGTTGTCTGTGTAGAAAATTTGTTTATTTTGTTGATTAATATGTACTACTTAAGACTTAACTACTGGTTTTGTATAATTTCTCTATTAACAATATTATTAGTACTTTTTTCAGGGGCATAGAATCGTATTTATTAGAAATTTAGTTTAAACTTATAACTAATACCATCGCTACTAAACTGATAATGTCGCGCCATATGTTGATCTCAAGCGCATTGTCTATTATTATACCATAATTTAAAAAAATTAATTACTTAAATGTTAAATAATGTACTTATAAAATTTAAATTAACCTTAAAACCTACTCCACAATGTACTTTTTAGTTTAAAAAATATCCAAGATAATAGGATTTCTATTTCAAATTGATATAATCGATAAATTTGTAAAAAATGTACCTATATGTCAAATTTCAACTATAATTATAAAAGTATTTTAATATGTAACCATGGGCGTCCCGGGGGGGGGGGGAAGACAGGGCACTTGCCACCCCTGGAATTATGTTATTTCCACAGCAATTGGTAAAATTCTGGTATAATAATGTTTTTTAATGTTTTAATTGTACCTAATAATAATACCTACCTAATTGTAATAACGACGAAACACAATAATTTACTATGAATAAAATGTATAAAAAAATTTTCATTTATTTTTAAAATTAATTTTGCCCCCCTCTAGAAAAATTTCTGTGGACGCCCATGTATGTAACCAATGACAACCATTAAAATAAATATTTAGCTACATATAGGGATTAAAAAAATAAGCTATTAACATTAAATATAGTCCAAATTGTTTTCGATTTTCATCATAAATCTCAAAATCCTTGTGTGAGATAGGCTGACCTATGTATAGTCATGAATACATTTCATAAGAAATAATTAAGATAATATAGTAGGCATATTTGTTCAATGTATGCCACTTTTTTTATGACTGTCAAATGTTTACACCAAAAACTAATTAAATTTCTGGATGAAAGGTGATAACATAAATATAGGTTGATTACAAATTATTATTTGTCATATATCAAAAATACACAACTACTGTGTGTAAATGGCACATCACTGAACATATTTATATATTCAACAAAACAATACAATACAAATAAATAAATAATGAAAATTCAAACCGTTTTACAATTTGTTTTCAAAAAGTTTAATACACTCTGTTCATTATCTGATCTGATCACACACATAAACACACAAAAATTTTTAATCTAATATTATACAAACATTTGTATAATATATAATACATAATATATATATATTATACATAAGAAAAGAGTAAAAAACACAATGTATATTATTATCATAACAAAATACAATATTTTTCAACTATACTTAAGATATTTTAAATTCTATCTGTTGACAGTAGGTAAGACATAAGGGAAGAAGTTATGGTTAAAATATTTGGATTAAAAAAAGCGCAATATCCTTGTTCAGATATATTCGTATATAAATTTGTATGTTTAAATAGCCATTAACTAATAGTTTTAAATAATAATAATAATAATAATAATACATTCAAATGACAAACATATTACAGAAATGTATAAAAATAGATAACAAATGTATTAAAAGTATAATATATTTACATATGAATTAAAAAAATTATAAATGAAAGAAACTACAGTATTATTTCTAACATATTAACTCTGAATTTATCTTAACACAATAATGTGATGCTCAGTATGGTAAAAGGTATATGGGATAAAGTTACTGAAGTATCGATTGCATTTTAATGGTAGTATTTAAGAATCAGAAAACAGGTTGAGCATTTGTACAATTGATTATTATAAAATTTGAAATAATTAAAGCTGAGTTATTATAAAATTGGCACTTGAGTTTTTTTTATATATATATAAGTTATTTTATTTATATTCAAATTCGCATAAGCACCCTGTTTATCATAAAAAAGTTGTACTGTTTTTTTTTTATTTTAATAAAAAACATTTTTTTGAAGAAATGTTAATACATTATTTGGTAAATATATTCTATCATAAAAAAAAAAACAAACATTGTTATGTTGTTGTTTTAAATAACAAGTGAAGTTTTGTTAGAATTTCCTATGATAATAGTATGCAATAACTACAATGATTGTATCACAAAATAATATTGTGTCTGAATATTGTAAGATATTTATTTATCAATTTATAAAATTAAAACTATTAAATGCATGATAGGAAAATAAAAAATGTAAATTAATACAAGACCATTCCAATTTTATCGTAAATGATTGTTAAAACTTTATATAAATGTTTATTTTTTACCAAATAATATTTAAATATTTTAATGGGAATTGATTATGATTTCTTACTGTAATGCTGTAATGTTTGGTCATAGATATGAGTAATATTAGATATTTCAATAATAAAAGTATGTTTTAAAATGCAATAGATATTATATATAATCAAAATATCAATGCATAAATATTATTTAAATTATTGTATTTGATATCATATTACGGACAGAATGAAAACTAAAATAATAATTGGGTTACTATTTTATAATTAATAAATTTAATTTAAGGTATAGCAAAGTAATGCAATTTCGTTGTTAAAAGTAAAATATATATTAAATTAATCAAAAACGCTTATCAAAAAAAATTAATAAGTTTAAAATATTTTATGTTGAATTTAAGTTTTTCAAATTTTTTTTATACAAGCACTTAGTTGCAATATCTTATAAATAAATGGGCTTCTTTTTTAAAATAAACAATATTTATAATTTACAGTCAAAATTGTCTCTGTTATCAAAGTTATATAGATCATTTTGAATTCTAACAGCACAAAAACATTATTATAGTTTCATAAAAACTATTTGTATTCAACCCAGCATTTATTTATTTGCAATAATATTATATTGTTTCCAATATTTATTGTAACGCTTATTAAAAGACTAGAGATTCATGGAATAGCTAAATTTGTTTGGAAGCACATTTTTAATTAAAAGTTCTAGATGTTGATAGAAATTTAATATTGTTTTGTAGCTAACATAATTGTCTATAATCAGACAATTGAAAGTTTCAAAACTATTAATCAATGTTTTTAACTAAAAAAAATTGTATTTATGCGTAAATGAACAATTCAACCAAACAACTAGTATTTGTTGAACATTATTTTTAGTTGGGAATAATTATTCAAATTATTCAATAAGAATTTAGTAAATTAACATTGTGTGTTAATAAAAAGTGCTGAAAGAATACAAATAATAATATAGCTCATTATAAATTAAAGGACAATTACAAATTGAGAGAAAAAGGAACATAGCTTAATATATTATATCGATAATAATTTTTTTTAAAACACACACTGAAGACTAGAGAAAAGTAGAATTGTAACCACTTTGAGCATGTTATTTTGTAATTAAATAATGTAAATTGTTATAAATATATCAAATATAACCGGAATACACCGAGTTTATCTCAAAGTTCCTTATAATTGTTTAAAAAAATATTGTTAAATCATACAATTAGTCATCATCGTCATTAGTGTCCACATATTCTGTATCATTATCTTTGGTTTCCACATCATTTTGGTCATTATTTTTTAGAACAAGAGAATCACCACTATCTTTGGCTGCATCAGTAGTATCTTCAGCTGCACGAGCTTCTAAAGCTCTAATACGGTTTTCATGTTTGACGATCATGGCTTTTAACTTCCGAATTTCCTCTTTAAATTCTTTCACAATATCATCCTAAAAGTAAATAATACTTAATATAAAAAATTTACAAAAACTTGATGTACATAAAAAAAATGATTTTATGACTGGTTGCATAAACAATGAAATTGCTAAAAATTTAGTGAACCAATAATAAGCTAATAATACTTAAGAATAATGGCTAATGATAAGTCCGTTATATTTTTAGTTAAGTACATAAATTATTGATAAAAAACCTATCACATCTTAATTCTTCGACATAATAATCAACCTAAGACAAGTGTTCACCAATGCAGTGAAAAATAACTGCTACAACCTAAAGCATACTAATCGCAATTACATTTTGCACTACGACCACACTACCAACTGCTTTGGTAGACATCCAACCTAACACAACTATTAGTTAATAAAAATTACTTAACAATATTTTAAATGTTATTATTATTACTAACTGGAATTGATTGCTGTGGCTGATTAAATTGTGGTTTAGCTACTGGTGGTGCTGTTGTACTGTTTGAACTGGACTTGACTGTTTTATTTGCTGATGGTTTATCCAATATATTTGGCTTTTTAGCAACCTTCATTTCAGAAGCAGTAGGTAATCGTGTTGGCTGATGATAATCTTTCAATGATATGAGAATAGGTTCAGCATCTTGACCATTAAACCAATCTTCAGCATCTATAGCAGGAATATCTCCAATAGTATCTGGGTATAAATCTTCTTGAAATAACTCTGACTAAAAATATAAAAATCAATTAAAATTTTTAAGTTTAAAAAATAAAAAATAAAATAAGTTACCTTTCTTGGAACTGTCATGCTTATTGCTTGACAGAGTCCAGAATTATTTAAACGATAAAACTTTGATATTTCACAAATGGATACATCACAACCACGTTTCGGCATCATACCAATTCCTCGTTGAGGATCCGGTGTTTGGAACGTATTAATGTAATGGACAAATGGATGCTCTGCAGTTATTTCAAAATATCGAATAACACTATCCCCCTAAAAATATATATTTATTAATATGTATCTTACAAATAATAAAACATCATTAAAAGTAGCACATTACCTTGCCACACAAGTAAATCATACTAGTATCAGGATCATACAGCGGAAACATGACACCATTGCTTGTATCTAATTCAACCATAACAATAGGATCATCTAGTTTTTCAGGAGATCTCAATGAATACTGTCTTTCAGAAAGTTTACTAAAACCAGTTGTAAATATAAGGCCTCCTTTTAAAAATATACCTCTAGATGCTTTGCTACCTTCATGACATATTGCTTCCTAAAATAATTATAAATAAATATAAATATTATTAATTAATTAACTAAAATGTATACCTGCAGAATTTCTCCACTTCTTGGATTAATTAGCCTCAGCTTTTTATCTTTACATGTTGTCAGTAATTGTGATCCGTCAAAATTCCATGAAGCACTAAATACGATATCTGGATGACAGTCAATATGAATAAGTGGTTCACCAACACCAACATTCCAAATTACCACTTGATTATCAGATCCTATAAATAAAACAATTATAAATATTACATTTTACAATTTTACAATAAATAATTCATAACTAAGGAGAAAAAAATTACCAGCAGATAATAAAATATTTCGAGCTGTTGGGTGCCATAAAACCAGACCAACTCTCCTTTGATGATAAATTAAATCTACTACTGACTCAGTCAATGTCCTACATAAAAAATTGATTTTCAAATAAAATAAAATAATTTCAAAAATAAAATGAAAATGTACACATACCGTGAAATTCCACCGTCGGGAATTTGCCAAACTTTTACCACACAATCTTCAGAACCGCTAGCAATTACATTATCGTTATGAGGACACCAGGCTATGTCCAACACTGGGCCTTTGTGACCACCAACTACAGGTTGGTCAGCGGGTAATCGACCAGTCTAAAAAAGCATTTATCTTGGAGTTAATATTATTCCAAGTGATAAAAAAATAATTAAATGAATTTCGATTATTTAATATTGATATTTTCTTTTGTAATTCCATTTTGTATAAAATTAGCAAGTGTGTAATAACAAAAATAGTCATATTCAGATGTAGGATAAAGATTCGGGCATAGGTGAGGTCATGAGGATATCCATTCTTCTCCATTTAGAGTGAACAACAAGTATTTAAATATGGAAATTATTTATAAATAAAGTATGTTTAATTTTACGTAGAAAATAAGCTTTTTAAGGAATGAGCTAACTTCTTGAAACTGTTCTGTAAAGCTAGCCACATTTTAATAAAACATAGTATTGGTAATTTAACAAAAATTCCTTTTGAAAATAGCTATAGCTAGTACACGTCTTCTATAAATAATTAGCCTGAAATCTATCATAAACCTAAAACAAAATATTTAGTTACAATAGCGAAGTTTAAAATAAATTATTTTATTCTTAAAATAAATTTAGAACCGAAATAGTTTCCTTTCACAAAATATTTAATAATAATACATAATATAATTTATAAGAACCACTCAAAGATTCATTAAAAATATTTTCTGTAGAAACCCTAATCAATCTAATAATAACATATGGCGTTGCAACTGGGGAAGTTCGATTTTCCATAATATTCAAGATCTATTGATCTATATATTATTTTTACATAATATAATATGAAGTTACACTGTTACACAAATAACCTTGAATTCAAATAAAAATTATTAATTACAATATCTAAAACTAAGAATTTAATTAAGATAAATTTCAAAAAATATTTGTTGTGTATTATATAAATAACTACATCAATTAATTCAATCTTGTCAGCAACTTTCAAAATTTAAATATGAGTAAGCAATCTAACAAATTGTTTGAATATTTTCTGATGTATACTAATACAAATTATAGGTAAACATTTTCAACCTTTAAGAGGACGCCACACCCGCATGTGTTGTCTTCGTCGTACAAGTGCGTAGCATAGCAAATTTTACGCTCAGCAGATCACGTTTATCTCCGTTATTTTAAAATTTAGAGTGAATTGACCTATTATAAAAATTAAAGGCAAGATTATTACCGAGTGCATCTCATAGGCTTTTTATTATATTTTAATATTAAAGCGAGTAATGAGTATTTTAAAATTGAAAATAATTTTTATATCTAAAAATACTCATAACTCGGCTTAAAATTAAAATATAATAAAAAGCCTATGAGATGCACTCGGTAATAATCTTGCCTTTAATTTTTATAATAGGTCAATTCATTCTAAATTTTAAAATAACGGAGATAAACGTGATCTGCTGAGTGTAAAATTTGCTATGCTACGCACTTGTACGACGGAGACAACACATGCGGGTTTGGGGTCCTCTTAATATTTTTCAATTATAACAAAATCACTAACATTGCTTTTGTTAAATTTCTTATTTTTAAGCTACATTCATCAAATGAGAACATTAAAAAAAAATTATAATGTCAAAATAAACAATTTAAAAACCACTAACGTATGCTTCACTCAGAATCAAAAATGTATACACATTACACAGTAACTATATATATATAGTACTTTGAGTTTATAAATATACGTTTACATTAACTTGTGTAACTCAAACAAACAAAAAACACAACTGTTATGGACGGAATGGTTTTATAAATTATGATTTATAAAGTATCCAACCACATAGGTATTACAAAATAAGTAATGATACAAAAAAATACTATAAGGAAACTATATAATCTGTTCTATTGTTTTGAATTAACAAAAAAAATAAAAAATAGTTTAATAAGTGTACACACGTCATATCTTAGTGATATGAGTCACTTCTAGTAAAAATCGGTATAAATGTACCATCGATAACTATGTAAAATAAATTATTTCATACTAATGTAGTAATGTACAATATGAATGATGATAATGATTTTATTTTGTTCCAAGTACATGATTATATTTGTAAATAATATATTAATGTAACATAGTGCATGTTATGTCTCATGTAATAAATAATAATATTCCTCAATATAACATTAAAAACAATAACATCAATGCAATTAGAATACCAATTTTTCAATGCACAAATACGAATTCTATCAAAATGCAAAAAATATGGTACATTATTATTATTCTTTCGTAGAACGCCATTGAAATAATTGAATACAATATAAACGAATAGTTTAAATAACAAAACATGGGCTAGCATTGTTCATTTAATTTATATAGGTAGGGGGTCCATCATTTTTATTCTATCCATATTCTTATTTCTTGGCAATATGTTTGTATGGACCATGAATATTAATTATGACGTCATTCCATTAAGATAAATACATTGAAAATGTACTGAATGAAAGTAATTGGCCAGTATAGCCGTAATATTGTTAAAATGCACAGTTATTTTATAAATTTTTATTTAAATATATTTTTATCTATATGTTAAAAATTATAACTAACAATAATAGTATAGTATACAGTATACCTATATGATATATCCTATATTAAATATTTTTAAACACATTTTACAACTCTTTAATATGTGTCAATTTAACTAATTAAGAAAAGTAATATTTTTAATAGGATAAATAGTAACTACCATGTTATTACAATAATATATTATACTATTGTTTCTTAACCAACAAAATTATATTTATTAAAAAATATCGATATTGAATAATACTACAAATTGAGTGCAAGGAAAAATTGGCATTTTGCACACGGCAACTGTTCAAATGTATTTTTGATGATTTTAATCTCCTGAGAGAACTTTAAATATAGAAATCATAATGAACAGTTATTATGTATAAATAATTTTAGGCTTACAACGTCACTGAGTGGGGTTGCCCTGATTATGTCGAGTGCTGACCACAGAAAATAAACGAATCAAAATAAATACAAGGCACCGTACAGACTTATTAATTACGATGTTATTGGATGTTTGTCTTAAAAATATGGATGAACTCAGCTAAAGTTTTGTATACTTATAAGTTATAAGCATTAATATGCATAAAATAGATTTTACAGTTGTGAATTTTGCCATCATGAGCTAGGTAGTAGGTACTATAACGAGCCGTGACTCATTTTTTTTTTAATCTAGTCGCAAATCAATTACGAATAGGATAACTTGAGTCAACATTTATTTATGCATTGATTATTAATCTTTTTTTAATATCCACTTAACGGAAATCATAATTGTTAATTAATTTAATTAATTTTTTAAAAAGAGATTTCCAGATCTGTAGCTTAAGTTTCCCAAAAACAATTTTTATTAAATAAAAATAATATAAAAAATATATTATCAAGTATTTATCAAATCTAATACCTATATATTATAATTTTCAATTGTAAATAAAATCTATGCATAAATTAATTTTTTTATTGCCTTTTAGTCAGGGACTATAAGACAGCTTGACAATTATTTCAAGTATACTTAATTTATATATAAACTAACTTACATTTTTATATAACACTAAAAATATAAATTTTTTGTTATAACAAAACTATATTTTAAAATCCTATCAAAATATTTGTTTTCTAAAACAGTAATAATTTTATAAAAATAAATTAATAAATTACAATAAAAGTTGTTGACAAAAAAAAAAAAACTGTTGAAAATGTAGGTATATACAATTTTTTATTTCCTTCTAGAAATAGATATCGTATAATATCTTACAATGATTATAATATTATAATATCATAACAAGATAGTCAACAACTATATCCCAACAATATTAAATTATTATATTGATACATTTATCGATAATATTATTTGTTTCTGATGTAGTTGCTACTTGTGTAGCTACTTTACTATGACATCATATTTAATTACGATAGATATACAAATCATCAAATTACAATGCATATTTGGTGTCGATGATAAAGTTCACATAGAATAGAAATAACTAAAACATCATTCCAATTTACTACTTAAATTTCAATTTAATGATGAAATTAAATCCACAATGTAAACTATCTTGTTAATAAAAAGATAAAATTTATATTTAATTCTTTATTATTATTTGTGGTTTAAAAAAATTACATTAATAACTATCATATTCAACCCAAAATAATCTGTAAGTACCAATTTATGCCAACAATATACTTATAATTTTCTTTTACTTTTTTCCTATGAATAGTAAAATTAGTTTTAGTTTGGCATACTTTCGATCTAATTAGCAATTTTGTTTTGTTTTTATTCTAATGATAATGAACTAATAAAGAAAATAATAAAAGCCTGGATAACTAATTTTAAAAGAAAAATTTGAGAACAGATTCATGGGAATGAGAAATAAGTTCTGGTTTTGATTGATATGTATCTATAAATATGAAACATTTATAATTACTTCTTCACTAGTACCTAATTTAGTTATATTTTATTTTAATATAAGTACCAATAGTAAGAACATCATCCTCAATTTCTATGCGTAATTATTTAACATATATACATAAACTTTCAAATTTAAAAATTTTGGATAACTTACCTTTGAAAGAGGTAACACAATAAAAGCGCCTCCACCAGCTGATTCAACAATACAGGCTACAAATTTTGGATTCACTGCACAAAATGTGGAATCCCAAGAAGATTTGGACACTCGAATATTGTCATAACAATATTCACGTTTTAGAGCTGTGCCATAAACATGACGAAACTTACTACTTCTTACTTTAAAAGACATCTGTAAATAAACAAAATTATTAAAAATTAAATTATTGAACAGCATAAGGATAAGCCAACATCTAAATTATTTTAAATGCAATATAGACATACAAATAATAAATACTTATTTTTTCCTCAAATATCATTATGTTTAATGTCATTCATGGTTTTGATAAATTGTACAACAAAATATGTATGACTGACCACGGTGTGCAAGTGTAATGTACCTGACCAGACTGTTTAATATGTAGGAACTTATAAGTTGTAAACTCATTGTAAAATACTTCTAAAAAGCATATTTAAGAAGGTTGAAAACCATAATTTGGACTTGAATTCATGGTTACAATAGGTAATTTCCCCAAAAAATTAGTAGTACACAATTATTATTAAAAACCTATAACACATGTGTAATTGTAAACTTGATCACACATATTAAATGTTAAAGTTACACAAACAATTTGAAAAATCGAATTTGATAAGAAAAATCATATAACATTTAGTATCATTATTTTTTTGTAAATAAATGCATTTATAAGAACTATAATGTACACGAGCGCCTGTGATAATTTTTTCTCAAAATGTATAACACAATTATCTCCAACTTTATAACAAAACCTTACATAAGACTGGATTTAACTTCAAAATCTAAATCTACTTAAAAATATTATGTGATGGCTTTGAATATGTATGAATACTACTCTTGTTTCAGTATAAAAATTCAATCAGCCTATGTATTAATTATTTACATTATAATTTTGTTTAAATTTGTATTTACTACCTAACTCAATCATAGATGTCAAATTAAATTAACTAGTGAACATTATGTTGTGGGTTTTCCATAAAAAAATATCCACAATAATATTCACATAGGTAATTCAGTTAATTTAAATAATATCTAAAAGGTGATCAGATAAATTCAGAGAATATTTGGTTTTTGAACAAAATTTGTTTAAATGAATCGAATCATATCTAAAATTAAAAATGTATAAATAAAAACTGAGAACCAATAAATTTAATGATTTCCTACAATACCTATCTAAACGTTCTTTTCCATTTCCCAATAAAATTAATGAAGGAATAAAATAAATAACTACATACAAATTAGTAATGATTGCTTATAGAAATTAATTTTAAACATTTTGCAGGTTTTCAAAATATTGACTCTCGATAATAATTAACCAGACAATTATAATCTCTACAGTTGGTTTTTTTTTTTGGTAAAAACTAAAAAGTGAACTTTAATTATTCTTAAGTTTGCTAATCCTTGAGCTTGTCCTTATGCCAAAAAATTTGTGTAAATAGACAGATGTCCTCTACATTTTTGTCATTGACAAATATTCATCAAGATTCAAACGGATTCAAAAAAAAAAAAAAAATGAACGAGCAACTAACAGACAAGTATGACAATCTGGTCGGCATTTTATATTCCAATTATCATTTATCAAGTATACACGTTGATCAATAGGAATGAAATAAAATTGACACACAGAGAAACTCGTAGTGAGTAATCTGAAAACAGTGTAACATGACTCACGCCCTCGGGCAACATTTTAGTAAGCTATATGTATTTAAACACACAATATTAATAATGATAATACCGCAACCTAGGCACATAATTCCTATTGGATCAAAAAAATGATTCCATTTGACTTGGGCACAACTACAGTATAATTTATTACAAGACAAATCGCTTAACGTAAACTCACCTCGGTGACTCATGCAACGGGAATTTCTCTCGAGTATAATCTGTACAATATTTGATATATTATTTTCCCGGCGTTATCTCGGAAACTGCTAACGGAGCTCCGGCGGTCCAGCCAAGTGTATGTGTATAGCGTCAGCCGTGAGTGTGTGCGTGTGGCGGAGACGTGAGGTGTGTAAAGCGGTCCGCTAGCGGATGAGAATAATATTATATTATTTTGAAAAGTATCAAAGTTCGCGTGATATCGTCGATCAACGGAATCACACGACGATATTATTTATATAGTAATAAATTGTTATAATGTGTGCGAGTTGACAAAAAAAAAAATAAATAAATAAATACTTAAAACCAAATAAATATTACAGACGGACAAGATAACCGGAACGTCGTTTCAACCGCGCGATGCGGGGGGAGAAGGCAATATTAAGCAACGGCTGAACGGCGCGGCGAACTGGCCGTGAATCGGAGGGAAAAAAAAAGGTCCCCGTCTAATATCACTGAATCACTCTACCATATTTGGCGTTTGCGAGTTGGAAACGCGACGGCTGGCTACTGAGTCGGTGAGACGGATGGACGGCCGGGGGTCGTCCGCCGGTTTATTTACAATCAACGACGCACGGGCCAGTGCGACATCGAGCGCCACGGCCGCAGTGCCGCCAACGTCACGGGACCCCCACGCGAGCGGCGGCATCGCGGTAAAGCGGTAAACGTAAGCAGGCTACGGTTGACGCGGTTGATGCCCGTGGTCGTCGTTGTCGCGCACGTCTGACGCGAATAATGTATTTATGAACATGTAGAAATACTAGAAATGTAGAAATGTAGAATAATACGATAAACTCAATGATTTATAATATTATTATTATGCGAACATACCACAAAATGCGGTGGTAACTGTGGTACGCATCTACATTCTACTGAACTGCGCCATAATTTACAGACTATATTATTAATATAATATTGTTTAATATTAATTCTACTGTTCGTCAACACGGCGGCGAACACGCGTTTCGTATTCGTGTCGTGAAATCTTTTGCACACCGCACACGCATAACATATTATTATTATTATTATTATTATTACCTATATCCTGTTATATCATCAACAACCAACAAGAAGAGACACTTTATATTATTATTACGCAACGCCGAACGATTATTATTTATAGCAACATTCGTAGTTCGATTATAAAATCATGTATTGTAGTGTTATAACCTAACTATTAAATTATTATTTAAATTCTTGTAAAACTGAATTTTCGTTTTACAGCTCAACAGTAGCGTAAAATGTATAATTGGTCCAATAAAATATGCAGATTTGATTTGACTCTTCACGCACAAATGGTAGTTCTTTCTTCCTCCTCGGTCCCACAAACTTAAAATCCTTGAAAATAAGTTACGGTTGAGAGATTAGTCCCTAAAAAATACTGTAAGTCAGCCCAAATTAATGGATACTCCATGCTCATCAAAATTAATGACTATAAAATTATAATGAGTGTAAAACTATAAAATAATTATTTTTTCATTTACTGTCAAACCATCCGAAGCGTATTATAACATTTTTTATTTCATAGTTTTATAGATAAATTATTTTTTTAATAGCTAATTTGTTTCAGAGTTTTTAATAAAATACACAATGTCACAATCATATTTGATTTACATTTAATGAGCGTATAATACTATAATGTATATTTTTCCGTTATATTATAGTTAATACATATTAATATTGTGGTAAAATTTACTATAATATTATCATTCATCATTCATGATAATGTGGTATCTCATTAAAGTATATTTTTTAAATTCTTGTACGTCATCACCTTATGAGGCAATAACACTATTTTCGTTTTCTAACTGAGCATTTTTTTTGAAAAGCCCCACTGCCCCAGTCATTTTCAAAAGCTTCGAGATTCGGGAAGGACGGGAAGCCATAAGGATTTTTATAAGGATAAAAAAAATGTGAACAAGCTCCAGTACCTACCGCTCTACTGCATGCCTGCGTAAACAGGCGGTACAGTAGCCAGTAGGTATCTACCTACCATCACGATGAAATTTAATGTGATATATTATATCTTTTTGATCGTGATTCCTACCTTCAGGGGTCATTATAATTAAATGTGTTAGATTTGAATTCAATAATGATAAGTAAAATTATTGTATAGGAAAAACGATTTTAAGCGAAGACACTTAGCCTATATTACTAAGTATGTTTTTATAATATTAAATTTAGTTGCCATTAAAATAACTTTTTTTCTATTATATAGATATTATTTTTCTTCTTCTGGCTTGTGCTACTCTACGGGAGTTTTTGTCACCATCACAACTTCATAGTAATTATTCGTTTGAATTTTTTTCTTATTAATATAACTTTTCTAAAAAAAAAAAGGAATTGATGTGCACATAACCAATTACATTTTTTTTTCAATGAATTATTTTGGACGTCATCGGTATTTTAATTTATTTTTACTGTCACTCGGTTATTATAGTATTATATTCTGATTATCAGCTAATAACGTTCGTCGATAACTATCGTAATTCTTTGGTAAGTGTAGAAGGCAGGGGCTACTAAGAGCAATTCAATACACGACTATAATTACGCAACTTATCGTTCGACTCCGAACAGAACAGACGCGAATCCAGAACAGATTTACGGGATGGGTGGCCATAAAATATTATTAATAGAGATTATCAGGGTTTATTATGTTAATATTTTTCAACATCAGGATAATAATGATTACTGATTAGGTGACCTTTAAATAAGCTAAAAAATAATTGAACAAACATTTTTTTTTAATATTTAGGTTACTCAATCTTACATCTCATTTTATGCTTATAAAATATTTTGTTACATTATACTTTTTATATATTAGAATGGATCTATCCTATAATGAATGGTATTATTTTTTCACCAGCCTCTTTTTTTTTTAGATTTTAGGGGAGCATCCGTGTGACTCCCATGCCCCCCTAATATCCGCGTCTGGAACAGAAGGAGAACAGCAGGCGGGCAAACTACAAAAAAATAAAAGCAACGCTAATACACAGGTGTTGGGCACGTGTATGTCGACAGGAACAATTTTTATAATACAAACAACAAATTGCAATAATATATTTGATGATATTGTGAGAACAGAACAGATTAAGAACGCCGATCGTCAGGTATGCGTGAGCGGATTAACAAAAGTTGCACGGATGATCGGACGTTTCGAGAATAAAAACTTGAACGAGTTACTTCGTTACACGAAAAGGCTACGGCGAGCGGCGTGAAAAAGACGTGATGCTTGCGCAAAGTCATTTGGTCGGTACCAAAAAATAAAGAGCCACGCGCGACTGTTCACAAGAACAGGAAGGTAGGTACGTCGATCCGTAACGAACATACAACAACAAAAAGGACAGGGCGAAATTCGGTCGGAAGTCAACGGATTGCACTCGAGCGTTTGAGTCGACTGATGTAAATCCATGGAGCGGACAGGCTGTGTTGCACCTTGAAGAACGCCTTCTCTTGGCGTTCGAGTGCGACGAGTGATTTTAATTTTGAACAGATCCTACTCGAAGTGTCTGCCTTGGTCGATGGTGATGACGTCGGGCACCCCGAACCGTGCTATCACTGCTATTCAGATCATTGTTAAAAGCTGCGCGACATGCATATAGGCTGACATACGTATTCTCGATCGGCCACGCCTCTGGCCAGCGCGTGAATCGGTCGACGACGGTAAGATAAATATCATAAATACGACACACATTATAGTGTTCTATCGATGTTTGAACATGTTTATTACAATACATTTATAATTTATATGCAGCGCCGGTGGAAGTGCAGGGCAAAAAGGGCAGTTGCCCAGCGCCTCGCCAGTTTAGGGGCACCGTGCCTTTCATGGCATTTTATGATTTGTAGTTTTATAATCCTATGACTTTGTTTTCAAATTATAAATACAAGTGCTGTCTGCAGATTCAACGATTTTTTGGTTAGGTTCTGTTTTCTGAATTTCTATCATCGTTTTATTCCCAGCCTTCGAACAATAACTATCGTAGACGGCGACCGCACAAGCCAGTTTCGATGCCTGACGGCCTGTCGACGAGCGCACGTCGATACAGACGATTATCGCACTTGAGACCGGGCGTCACACTACGCGTCAGCAAATATCTCCGTGCGAGTCGTCCTCGAACAGAACGACAGTGGTCAGTGGCAGAAGCTGGGTTTTTTCTCGAAAAAGTTATCTCCCGTAGTCCCGTCGAACATAGATACAACACGTATGACGGAGAGCTTTTAGCCGCGTATTTGCAGGACGCGTGACATTTACATCGAACTGCGCCTCACGACCAGGGGTTAAAGTGGGGGGGACGCAGGAGGACTCAGTCCTCTTACCTCTGACGGCGGTTAAAAAGCGTCCCCTTTAACAAATTAGGACTATACATTAGACATTATACCTAAAATTATATATGGAACGCTTAAAACTTTATCGAGACATCAGTCCCCTCTGGAATTTTTCCTCAGTTTAATCTCTAACTAGCCTTTTCGTGCATCGATTTTATAATCGCATTTTCGTCAATTAAAACTCGTTTAAATTTGTACTCTCAAAACGTCCGATCTTGCTACTTTTGTTAAGCCGCTCACGCACATTCGACGATCGACGTTCTTATTCTGTACTCACAATATCGAATGTGTTATCGGAATTTGTTGTTTGTATAATAAAAATTGTTTCTGTCGACACACGCAAGTCTTACACCGGTTTATTTATTTTTTCGTAATTTGCCCGCGTGCTGTTCTCCTTCTGTTCGAAGTCAAACGATAAGTTGCGTAAGTTTAGTCGTGTATTGAATTATTTAAATTTTAAATTGTTCTTAGTAGCCCCTGCCTTTTACAATTGTCAAAGAATTTACGAAAATGATCGACGAACGTGTGAGTGGGGTGTCCACCCATTTAGGTAGGTACCCACTTTATTTTTAAATGCGTCAATACTAAAAATGAAATTGAAAAGACAAAAAACTAGACAAACAGAGCTTTAGTTAATTTTTTTTACCTATTACCTATCTAAATAATGTCTATTGTTAAAAAAATTTAAGTATAGATACTCAAAATAAATTTCACGCCCCAATTATACCTACTCAGGCGCAACTCCAAACACATGTATACACATTTACATTTTACAAATAACTTTTTGTAAAAAAATGTATGGTTGATAAAGGTAGATGAAAGTAAAAAACAATATATTTTTATTAGAAATACATAAAGGTCACAATTATAAGATCTTAAAGATAGATTAAAGATTTAATAATGGTAATATATCACCAAATTTGGCTTCAATTTTAAAATCCACACAGTCATCAGCCCTAGTTGGGCCTATATTTACCACAGCAACAGGTTTATTAGCAGATTTTGTTTCCAATACTATTCTATAACCCGAGTATACAAATAGAGATGAACCCATAACCAGGAGTGAATCACATTCTTTCACAAAATCATTCACCCTTTGAACGCGATTTTTTGGAATGTTGTCTCCGAAAAAAACAATGCGAGGAATTAATAAATTTCCTTCACATTGAGGACATTTAGGAACCTTGAATCCACCAATTTCTTCCTGTTGAATCATAAAATAATAAAAATTAAATTATAAATAATAAAATTATAAAATATGTATCACGGCAAAGGTTTTCTGTAAATACTTTGTACATTAAAAAAATAAAATGAGATAATTTTACCTCAAAAAGTAAACAAAGGTATTTTATGTTTGTTATGGATTAAGTTTTTGTAAACAAATTACAAGATAAAAATTATTTTCAATGGTTTAAATACCTAATAAATTATAAGTTATGTAAAAAATCTAAATGCAATTTGTTACAATGTTAAATAAATTATTATTTTGTTATTGTTATTATTATAGATAGCTGAATTGAGAAACCTTATTGGCTACACTAAACTGCCACACTACATATGGCTGTCAAGTTTTATTGTGACTGAGAAGAAAAATTGTTTTAACTGCAAATAAGTAAATAATACTATGCAATCGAAAATAATGTTAAACATTTTGATTTAAAACATGTTACCTTGTGCTTGATTAGAAAAAAAATTAGAAGTGGGGCCAGGGGCGTCATTTGGGGGGTGGCAGGGTGTGCGGTTGCACCCCTTAATTTTAGAATGTTACAATTATTTATATGATTAAAATCAAATTGTAATAACCGGTCTATAATGTATGGAAATAATTGAATGCAGGATAATATACATATACGTATGTATATCTATTTTTATATGGCCTGGTGAAATTTCAAAATAGCCTGCTTGAAACTTCGCACACCCGAAAAAAAAAACCTGAAACTACGCCACTGAGTGGGGCGAATTAGTGGGTATAATGGATGAAAGAGCGTTCCAGTCGAAATTAGCCATCATCCATCACATTACCGTGAATATATATGTAATATTATCTATTACCATACATCCATACAGCAATAATCAGACCAACACAATATTAAATTACATTTATTTATTTTTAATAAATTGTTAAATTATTAACTTAGGTATGCATTAAACAAGGTCTATAAATGTTGACATGAACTATCTTGCATAATACAATTTTTTTAATATTACTATATTTTTTATAGTTATAAGGAATTTTAACAATTAATTTGTTGTAGGTACAAAGTAAAAAAATGTTTGCTATTATATTTTACATCAGAAAAACTGACATTTACTAATTTATTAATAAATGTAACGTCCCCAATGTTACATTTCAAAAAATATGAGTTAGCTCAATAAAAGGGAAAAAAATAAAGGTGACTATGTCCTCTTGCCCCCCCCTCTTAAAAAATCAAGCAATGATGTTAATTTATATTTTCTACAACACAAATGTAACAGGAATATTCTAATAAATCATGTTAGGTATATGTAATAGGTATATAATATGTAGGAGTTTAATTATTAAGTTTTAGATGAAAAATGTTTTAATGCATGTAATTAATTAGAGGGTGAAAATAAATAAAAAATAAAATATTTAAAAATGTTTTCCCTTACTGGAGTGAGTTCAACATCACCATCAGGCCTGACACTGTACAATTCTTTAATGGAAACATGAGGGTTTAAACTTGATAAAACATCTTGAAATTGATGTCTATCAGTTTTATAATCACATTCTAAACAATGTACAACGTAAGAAGTTCCATGCAATTCAAGTACATTTTTACTTCCTGCTTTTGTATGCAAGTTATCAACATTCTGAGTAATAATATGAACAATTTTGTTTTTATCTTCTAAATTCTTTAAAAACTTATGTGCATAATTAGGCGACATTGATGAAAATCTTGGCCATCCAACATAGTTTCTAGCCCAATAACGGAGACGTACTTCTGGATTTTTAATAAATTGTTGGTATATTACCGGGCGGTTTTTACTTCTCGCGTACAACCCGACATCAGCAGAACGATAATCTGGTATACCACTTTCAGTTGATATTCCCGCACCTGTGTTAAATGAATATCATTACAATATTTAAATCAACCATTTATGATACACTCTACCAGTTAATACAAGTATTTTTTTATGTTCTTTAATGAAACGTTCAAGAGTAATAGCATCTGATGATTGCACAGGCGAGTGTTTTGGGACAAAATTAGAGCTGAACCTAAAAATTAAACTTTTACTTGAATTTAAAATTACTTCACGAGTCTTAAAAATTATCATATTAAAATGTACGATAGGTATAGATTTAATTTTCACTTATGATTTTCGAATGCACTATCTTAAATTTAGGAACATCAAATTCGTGACGAAATAATAATACACTGTTCAAAATAAATTTTACCACAAATCACAAAATAACCAAATATTAGACTGAATAGACTGAAGTCATGGTAAAGTTAACTTACCAATGCAAGTATGAAAACTTTGTAGTCTAGTCAGTTTACTATGGGTAGTATTATCATTTATCACAGTCATCTGTAGAACGGGTTATCTAAGGATTATTACTAAAATATATTCTGTGATAATATTATGATCAAATGTACTCATATTTCAAATATAGATTTCTGTCGTAGATCTATTAAGTTATTTCTACTGTTGATTTGCGATTTGATTTCTGTGCCATAGCCCAAAAGGTTGAAATTTTTTATTTTGTCATGACAGATCAATTTCAAAATTCCAAATTTGTTTTCTTTATACTATTTGACTGTTGGATACTTGGCTAGATACTTGACTAGTTGACTATAGTCCTTGTTACCTTGATATAAACTTTTTTTTTTATCGTGGATCGGGATTCGGGGGTGTCCGCGTAGATAATAATAATAATAATGTAGGATCATGAAGGATGTTGCTAATCGGCATTCAGCTGCTGATACAGATGTTATTTTTTTTACTTTGTTTACTGAAGTTTGTTATCATATTATCAACTTGACAACCTCAGTCTTCATTTCTTTCAATACTTCGTCATTCATGGGTTAAATTTTTTAATGATTTTAGTATTTAGTTTAACTTTTATAATTTATAATTTTTAATTTTGTTCACTCCTACAATCACTCTTGTCATTTTATCTTCATTTATATATATTAATTTACTCACGAATGTCTCAGTAAATCATGTTTAATAATTCAACAGCTGTAAGTTCAGTAATGGGGCTAATGTCTCATTTAACTGCTTCTGATCTCAAAGAAATACTAAATGATGATAGTAAATTTGAGATGTATGCTAAAGAACTAAAACCGGTAAGTTGTTATGATTGAGAATAACTGTAGCATTTGAAGGTGATTAATATTTTATTTTTTTTTTTGAACATTAATTTTAGAACAAAGAAATAGATACTGAAAAAGAAATGTTAATAGCAAGTAATCAATCTTTGGCTGAATTTAATCTTACTAAAGAACCAGAATTAGTTAGTGGTAAAGAAAGATTATGTGAAATGTATGAGGAAGCAGAAAAGCTTTATAAGAGTGTTACAGAAAAAGTAAATACTCTAAGTAAGTATCTTAAATTAAGTGCAATATTACTTAAAAATAATTTTTCTGTTTTAACAACAATAAATGAAAACTAACCTATAACTAAGTATGATAGGATTTTTCAAGAGTTTTATATTTATTTTTAATCTGTATAAATCATTTTTTTGTTTTTAAATGTTATGTTGGGATGTGTTTATATAGAATCTAGGTTGTTTCAGCCCTCTCAAAAAAATAAATAAATTCATGAACGTTTAGTTGTTTAAATATTATTATTATTATTAATTACTTTTGATTACTAACTACCTTGAGGTTAATGATTTCCTGCTAATAAAATTATATCTAGCTCAGTCTTAAATCTTCCTTTTCAAACATGTCAACTGTATTTTTCAGAAGTTGTTAAACTATGCTAAATCCTAACCTAACTTAACTACAGTAGACTCGCCTCCCTTAATGCCCCTTTTAGTAAAATGTCCTCTTCAAAACTTAAAAAAACCTACTAAGGGTCGGTACTATCCATGTTGGGAGTCTCTATTCTAGAGTTATAATCTAAAAAAATTTTATCCTCTAATTGACTACAAGACATGTAAATAGTCTCTCAATATTTAATTTTTTATTTTGCTTAATTTCTTCATATTTATCAAATTTAAATTAAAAGAAATAATAATAATAATATCAATTCAATATTCTTTCACTAATTCTAAATCAAGTTAGCTGTTAGGTAATTTTATAATAAATATACAGAATACCTATACATATAATATATATGTATATAAAATATGATACACGTATTATATGGATTAGTGTGCCACGAAAGTTTTGTAGGAGATGAGACGGCACCGCATTGTTAAAAAGGTTGAAAACCACTGTGCTTTAGTTATAAAAAAATTAATAAGAAAGTCCGGAATACAGAGTACGGACTAAATGGTTATATTACATGTTTTTTTTCTATAATATGTATAAAAACATTCTGTCAGACAATAAAGTCAGTTTCACTACTGAAAATCTTGCAAATACATGGTTGTGACTTGTGAATTCTTTTTTTCAATTTAAATTAATTTAAAATTTTTTTTTTTCAGTTTTACAATTAGTTCATGTTAATTTTTGGTCATGCTTTATTTTTGCTTTTATAAAACAATTTTGTGATTGTTTTGTTATTCACTATGCTTTAAAATCCATGCCCTAGTTACAACAAATAATTAATAGTTAAATAACATGCGTCTTAAAATTTTTACAAATGTGTATTTTTTAATTTCTTTAAATTATGTGAAATGTTATCATTATTATTATATTTTTATTTTTATCTGCAGTACAATCTTATTTTATATCCAAAAAATAATTTTTTTGCTTACTCCACGTTTTTGCCATTAAAATTACATAATCTAACCTAACCCTTGAGATAGTATAAAACGATATTTAGATTTGTATTGTTGTCATTTTTATTCGATAAAAAATAAAAATAGAATAATATTTACCTAACTAAATTAAAAAATACTGTTTTAATATTGAATTGATTTATGAACTTCCTATTCCATTAGGTTAATCAGTATACGGTTTATCTAAATCAATAACTGTTTTGGGCCCATTTTATAATCCTTAAACTATTCATCCAAAATTTGATTTTAATATATCAGAGTACTTTAATAAACTTCTGTTTTACAGAATTAGAATAAATGTTATCATTTAAAACATAAATGGAAACTTAAAAAATAAAAAATTTAGTTATTTCCAATAACCCAATACAATCATGATTATGATCAGATGCTTCAAGAACAATAAAAAAATAATTTTAATTAGTCTACTATAAGTTACCTATTTAAGCAATTAATTATTATGTACTTAAATGTAAATGATCCATCTATCTTTCACATTTATACTTATCTTATCTATGATTTATGATTTAAATTACAGTATAATTTATAAACAATTAAAATTACCTCAAACAAATTCAAATTTTAAAAACATTTATCACATGCTTATTATGGTGATTGATGAGAAACCAAAATTAATTCTAAAAATACTGTAGATTTCTGTTACTTATCATTAACTTATTAATGAATTCATATTTCATTTAGACACACCCATAGCAATACGCCTTTAATAATTAAACATTTTGTTATTAATCAGTATTTATTTTATATTTCATATTTTAGTCCCCTGCAGTCCTGCAATTTCATTTTAGACGGGTTTAGAATTATTTTATTTTATTAATAACATTTTAAATATCCATTTACAATATTCAAATGATAAAGTTTCTTATTAATTGAAAAGTGTATAAAAAAACCCAATCATATTTATCATTAATCAACTGAGTTACCAACTTAATTTATAATGCTGAATACTGTTGTTTTAAATATTATGTACTTTTTTTTCTAAGTTTATTATTATAATATTTCTTTTACATAAAGTTAAAATGCTCATAGTTTATCTTTCATGTAATGTTAATCTGTTATTATTTAAATATAAAAAATGTACAATACATTTAAGAACTAAAAATAAATCTGTCACTACCCAAGACCGTTGTTGGGTATTTTTTTATGCATTTAGAATAATAGGTAAATTTTGAAAAAATATTTAAATTTTTTTGTTTCTTGTTTGTGCCTTATAGGATAATATTTTTGTTTTATTTTAGTAACACCAAAGTAAAAGCAAATTAAAAAATAAATATGTGCATTCCTAGTAAAAAGAATTAGGAATTCTAATATGTTTTCAAAATTAAATTGGACTTTCGTCCTAGGTAAATTTTTCTTTCTTTTTTTGGGACTTTTGTATTTAAACTTTTTTAATTGAAAAATACAGTGAAGTATAACTGTGCGTATGTATATTATGGAATTCCAATAATCTTTGCTGTAATTTATCTTTAATTACATAAAACGTTCGAGGGAACTCATGCACACTAATAATAAGTCACTACCACTTAAAAAAGTTTGTTTTCAACAGCCTTAAATAAATAGTAGCTTATTAATATCATTAATTTTGTTGTATATCCTTTAATAAATTATTAAAATATGTTTTTAGAACAACACAAAAGTAGTATGAATCCAGAAACTATATTAGCTTTGTTGCAAACTGCTTCTTGTGAAACTGAAGAAGAATCAGATGTAAGTACCTATTAAATTAAAAAATTCCAAAAAAATTTTTGAATTCATCTTTGTTTTTGTTATATTAGAAATTGGCAGAAAAATTTTTAAGTGGCGACACTGACTTAGAAGGCTTTTTGGAAGAATTCCTAAAGCGACGTAAGGATATGCATTTGCGTAAAGCTAAAGCAGATAAAATGTCTGAATTGCTAAGTAGACGTAATAATTCCTTCAGACCATCAATCAATAACATTCAACAAACAACAGCAGGATATCCACAACCTGGATACCCCAATTCATTTTATTTTCAACCTACTTCAATGCCATATCCAAATGTACCCATTAATATGCCCATGCCAGGAAATCAATTTATAAACAGACAATATTAATTCACAATTTATTAATTAATAATTATATACAAAACAACGATGTTACATTTATTATTTTTATTATTAAAATATACATTTATAAATTTGAATTATGTATATAGAACAAAATACAATTATTAGAATGTTATCATTGTTTTTGAACTTGTGTAAACACCTTTTTGACTTTTAGCTTTACCACTTGATTAATCCTGGGATGTATTTGTCGATCAATGTTTGATAATATGGAATCAATTCTTTTATATCTGGTATGACACCTCCTTTAGTATATAAATCAAATTTACTGAAAAAAGAAAAAGGAAAAATATCAGTTTTCATAATATTTTTCTATTAATTACAGAGTGGCAAGGTTTTTGAGATATTATACAAGATGAAATAATACAATAATTAATAAGTTTCTTGATAATAGACAAAAACCTTTTCTATATTAAACTTAAAGTCTCATCTACCACTTACTTAAACTCTAAGACCCATTTCTTCATTTCTAAATCATCTTCAGTGCATAAAAAGTCATAGTCACCACCAGAGTGCCACGGGTAAAATGAATGGAATCTACAATCCAATATGCATAGTATTATTATTTTTAGTTATAAAATAAAAATGAAATACAAACAAGTTAAAAAATATATAAGTACCAAAAATAATTTATCGAGATAATTATTATCTACCTAATCATATTTAGTCCTTCTTTGGGTATTGTTGTTTTGTTGTGTACTAAGACTCTGTATAAGTATTCATCATGTCCCCAAGACATCAAGATATTATCCAAACCACAATTTTTCGAATAAATACCTAATTTGGTGCTGAAAAGTGAAAATACAATAATAATAATTTAGCTTTAGATAGATTTTAACAAATTAAATATTAAAGTTACTTGTATCTCGGGTCATAGGTGTCTGGGTTCTTTTTAAATGTGGTGTCTTTATAGACTATAGAATCTGCCCATGCACATCCAACAGGAAAAGTATCACCAACCACACTCCACTGAGGTTCACCTTTGAAAGCCATCACCTAATTAAGTGCAAAGAAAACAAATATGAGTTTGTGAACAAAATACCCTCCCACCAAATAAAAAAAACTGGGAACTAGGTTGCTATTGCCTAGAGAGTATAGTATTAGCATTGATTATTGATTATTCTATAATCAATGGTATTAGTGTATTACCAGCATTGTTTATTATTAGAAAATGTATAATATTGTTGTCTATTTTATTATGAACATTCGCGATTCACATACGACCTATTGCCTGCTTAAGGTTTGTTTAGAATCGAAACTGGATTACTTAATAGTTTAAGTGCACGTTTACAGTTTACTCACTTTCCCTAAGTCGTGTATCAGACCAACCAAATGGAACCAGTCATGGTTTGGATGAACAGCGCGTATACGTTCGGCAGTTTGAAATGCGTGAACAATGTTGGGAATGTTTACGTCAGGATCGCTTTCGTCCACTAAATTGTTGAGGGATTCCAATGCTTCCATAATAGTTGCTTCAAATTTATCGAAAGACAACCATTCAGCCATTTTTTCTTTGGGTTGGAAAATAAAACAGTTAACATTTTTATTGAGAATATTAACCAAAACATTTAGTAGACACATTTAATAACCATTTTCTATTAGATATTATATTTATTTAATAGACGTCGCACATGGACATGGTAATGAAATTGTTACCTAAATTAATTATTGGGGAAATACATATAGTACAAATACATATTGTACATATAGTACAAAGGTGTAATAGAAAGAATTGACAAATAAAATAACTAACGTTCTAATTAATATTTACAAATATTTTTTTGTATAAAATTATATTATTATAATTTATAGACGCTAGCATTACGACTACTGAATAACAGTTTTAAATATTAAAAATAATAATTTTTTTCTTTGAATCATTTTTTTAAATAACCAATTTTTAGATATAATTTCGATGGTAAAAACATATAAGTCAAGTAGTTATTTTTTAAAATATAAAAAAAATTTAAAAATGTAATTATTTTTTTGGAGTAAATTAATTTGTAATGAATAAACTTTTTTCAAAATAATCGTTTTGGGAATTTATTGACAAGTATATTTCTAAAATTATTTAAGTACTATTCATAATTGTCATAATATTTTTCATACATTTAACTAGAATCTATATAATATGTAAATATATTTTGTCACTTAATCAGATCTTTTTGTTACTATTACATATTAATATTTAGTTTTACATAGGTATAAATTATGAATACCTATAATTACATTTTTTACTACATGTAATATAAATACAATTAATATTTTGGAACTTTTAAATAGGTAAGTGTCCTATAAAACATAAACTTGTTTTTCTAATCAGAACCCCCCCCCCCCTCAATTTTAAATTATTTAGGAAATAGAATTATTTTAATGATATATTATTTATTATTTTATATTTATATTTTATCACTATTATATACCTAACTAATATTCAACAAATACATTAAAACGATTAGAACGATAACGATATGAATAATATTACCTATTATAAATTAAATGGTATAGCACTATAGCATACTACCTATTAAATTAATTAGAACAAGTCTCAATATTTTTAAAAAGCAACAATTTATATAGAAATTAACAATACATTATCGAAAAAGACTCGTAATGGCAAAAAATTCCTCGTTTAGAGTTATAATTGACATCATAATAACTAAACCCTTTTTTTTTTGTATACAATTTCGTCAAATTTTGAACTTAAAATGTCTATAAGAATAAAATATATTTTTGATATTTTGATATTTCTGTTACACAGATTAAACTTATGTGGAACATTTTTATTAAATGATTATGCCTTAGCTATAAAAAAAATAAATCTATCTTGTTAAAATTATTGAGTAAATATCTTCGTTATTTCGTAAATTTGAAAAGTTCTGGGAATATTTTACCCTTGCAGTTCTCCTCAAGTACCAACTATAGTGCACTAGATTATACAATTTACTACAGAAACCAGTTTCAAACCACTTTTAAATTTAAGACTAAATCTTTTTTTACCAGTAATATTTTATTTGGACTTACTTTTTACGTAATCCACTGTTTGATTCGTATGCATATCTGTGTATGTGAGCCTCACTCTTTCTTTAATAGGATCCTCGTGGTCTATGTCATAGTCCCTGTATCGTCCAATAGGTTTGGATGCAAATACTGGTTCTGGTCTAAGCAATTCTGATACATCTAGCATTTCGATTTTATTTTTAACCTAAAATTACATTTTTATTCGTATGTAATACAACAAATTGTTAGTATAAAATTAAAAAGTACATAATATGAAGGTATATATAAACAAGCGTAATGAAAAAAAAAATAGGTACCATTATATAATGTTTGATGTTCGAATATAGACAGTTAGTCCTTTAGGTTTATTGATTATTAATAGATGCCTATAGCGTTATAGCTAATGAAAATGGCTGACTAGGTAAAAAGCTTCCAACTTATATACCTTCTTACCTCAAAATAATTATTAATTAAATGCCTTAATTTGTACTTTGGTACACTTAAACAGCTTAACTAATCAGTAATTACGTGTCATTAGCATAAACAATCGTCATAACCTACTATACCTATGTATATATAGCAACCTAAAGGTTGTAAAAAATAAATAAATAATAAGATTTTATTGAATAAATTACTGATATTTAGTAATTTATGTCGAAATTATAATATTGTATATTTAATTAACCTACATTAATAAGTAAATCATTATTCATTAATAAACTATATATTATATAGTTACAAAACACATCATATTTCTATATACAACCTACCGCGATGAGTGAACTATTTAAACAAGATACATTATTTCAAAAACTATTAATGTTACATATATTTAGGTCAGTAAAAATCAATATTTTTTATATTATTATTTTTTTTTATGACATTATTCTAAGTATAGAGTGATGCTAGGATACTACCTTCAAAATTTTGGTCGACTAGGATTATGTTCAAAATTTGATTTTTATTAATGAAAATACTCCCAATAATATTCTGCTTCAAAATATAAAACTAAAAATGTATGAACTCACACAAAATAGTTAAACATTTCAAAAATTATTATGACTAAAAATAATGAAGATATCATTATTTTTTTCCCATAAAATATAGATTTATAACCACAAAATTATGTAACAGAAATATTTTCAAATACGTTTGTTTTCTGAAATATAATGGTTATGATGAATGATGTCTTATTTTAAACGTATCACCCTGTATAGTGTATACTTATATGTTATAAATAATTGATTAAGTGTTCCGTTGTTTTCAATACATTTAAATTAAATAGTTTATACCTAATATTTACGCATTTTTTCTAATATATCATCTAACTGATTGAGGAATTTGTATTATTATAAATCTATACGATAAATAAACATCAACAATTTTTTATCTATTCATAAACGTACCTACATTAATTATTCTTGGAATCTTGATATAGGTATTTATCTATATCTTATTATAGTAGCTATAGTTATGTATAAATAATTGATATTGTCTATATTATTATATTATAGACATAAAGTTATCTGCTATAAATTGTATCAAAATACAACTTTAACATTGTAAGCCATTCGCTTTTTTACAACTTTAGATTTTAAGTGAGCGGTGAGTTTATTGATTTTATAGTTATATATTAATAATATAATATTATTTTATTAAATCATTTTTTTTTTTTGTATACCCGAAAAGTAGTTGTATAAAATGCTTTGATCTTCAGGTTTGAAGGACGTTTCTACATTCTACTAGCAGTACCTACTACCCATTTGAATCTATAATTGGTACTTATGAGAGAGAGACCAACATTTAAAATTCTCAATATTTGTCAAAATAATAATCGGTAAAAACAAAAACAATATATTATCCAGAAAAGCTGGAATTTTTGTACAAAGCAATTAATTACAATAGCAATATTGTTATGTTTTAAATGTGTTTCTAAAATATTTATTTATTGCTTGGGTAGTTTTTTGACAAAATTGATAATTTTTTTTTGGTGTAGGTAACTAAAAAATTAAAATCTTTAAATATTTTAAATGTTCCCCAAATGTTTATTTTATCATTTTGTTTACACTGTATAACTTTCAACAACTTGAATCGGGAAGCAGGCATCTCAAACATCCTGTCTAAGAAGCCCTCCACCCAGATAATATAAGACAAATAATAACCTTTATTACTAAGTCCAACCTTATCAATAGAATTTAATATGTAACTTATTGTAAATAATTTAGAGTTAAACCCATTGTTGCCAGTTGCCAATGGCCATAGTTGCCGAGGCTTAGTTCTTAATTCAAATAATAAAAAAAAACAACTTGAATCGATCATAAAATTAATATTAACCCACAGCTTTTATTTTATTAATATAGTCATCTTCGTTTTGCGTCTCGATTTTGATACCTCTATTAAGATTTTAACTAATTATTGTTCCTTACAAATATTTGAGAAAATATTAATTTAGTTCTGATTCGATTAATTTAATGATTAAATAATTCCTGTTTAAAATACCTCAAACAGATAGGTACTTAGAACGTTCAATAGTAGACACCTATAATTTATTGATTTTGTAATTTTTATAGTTAAATTATATATTAAATATTTTATAATACTTATTGTAAGTTGTATGTTGTTGGAATTAATAATTTCTAGCGAAATGATTGGCTCTAATACCTATTTAGTCATATAGGTATAAGTACCAATGAGCTCAACCTACCCTGGCCCACCCATTATTATTTTTTTTATTTGAAAGAGATAAGTCTTCAACAACTTAGGTTATTAGCCTGACCGTCCATATAATTGCAACAAATTTCTGTGTATGCAAATGATTCAATAAAATATGAACTGTATACCTACTTAAAAATTCCTGATACTTAATTGAACTATTAAGTATACTTAAGTATCTACAATACAATAAATTTTACTTAGTGCAGTTAATTTATAGAAATCTATAAATATCTATAAATCATTAGATAAATGTAGGTAGATACATATAGAGCACACCACATATAACACATATAAGTGTGTTGTTTGTGAAACTAAGGCACAAAACATTTATTTAATACATACTTACCTTTTTTTTCCTGTTATAACCAACAGCAGAGGAGGCTCTGTATGAACAATACTACTCCTCATATAATATAATACACCTTATAGGATACAGTTATTACTATTAATGAGTATCTATAATATACTATCTATGTAAGCATATTTATTATTAAGGTACTAACTTATTATACGGGTACCTAATAATATTAACCTAACCGTCCTAACCTTATACTTACTGTTACTATTATTTCTTTTATGTTATTATAAGTTACCTATATTATGTCGATGCTAATTATATTTTATATCTCATACATGTAAGTATATTTTTTGATATATTAGCTACATAAAAATATGTGGAGATATCATTCGTAAAAGTCAAAAGGTTAAAATTACTATTCATATAATATTATGTTATCTGGTTGTATAAATTAAAGTATACAATATAGTTATTAGTTAACAATGCTCACTATATACATTCCTATAATAAAGTGCCTTTATTATATTAATCCCAAAGGTTCAAATGTTGTGGTTATAACATTGTTTTACAGATGATTTAATGGCTATCAAACCGATAAACGATTAAGTGGACTGCAAAGTGTTCGACTATATTTTTGAAAATTATATGATGTCAGATAGTCATTTTCCTCCTGAAATTTGGGCTGTATGTTCATCTTCCCTTGCTTTGACCACAAATGGCTGTGAATCATTCCACAGCAGATTCAACAACGAATTCAATTCTGCTTATCCTAATATTTTCAAGGTTATTGACATGCTAATCGAAATACAATCGTCAATCCGAAACACAAATTAAAGCTCGAAGTGGTGTAAATACGCCAAAACCGACAAAAAACAGGAGCCCATTGAAAACATTATCCGAGAATTTTCATCAAATAAAATAACTACCATAGATTATATAAAAAAAATTGTGCATCAAAAATTTACCTATTCTATAATTTTTTTTTATATTTTTATACATACATTTTTTAAATATTTTATGCATACTTTTTTGTACGATTTTTGTCTATTTTTTAAAACTTTTTTACATTTAACATTTAATTCACAGAATATAATTTTTATAATTTAACCTTAAAAAACAACAACACATTTTTAACCACACCTCTTTAGAGACAATCCTAAGTCTGTATGAAGTGGGAAGGAATTTTAGTTGTAAAAAACAGGATTACTACCAGGATTTTACCTGATAGTGAAACTTTTTTCGATGGGAGCCGTTTGGGTATTGACCTTTTTGAAAACGGGAGCCGTTTAGGAAAATCGGGAGCCGAATGGGCTATGCCCGTGACGGGCTGATTCCCAACGCAGGTTATTAACACAAAAAGATCATTTGAAGTTAGCACATAAAGTTAAAAAGCTATTGAAAAATAATATTCTTAGTACCTATAATTATTATACCTATGATAATTAGACATTTTTTTAAATAGTTTACATAAAAGATTAAATATATATGTTTACAATATTATTAATTATTTTGAAAAATGATCATAATAAATAACCAACATAGCTAGATACGATAAAAAAGTACAATGTAAATGGGTACGCGGTAAGGTATGCTAAATAATCTATAGGTATATCAGTATATGCTTATTTTTTATGCTCAAAAATTGAAAAATGTCAAGTGTCCATAAAAAATATGCAAAATAAGTTTACAATATGTTAGTAAAGCTGAACTTCATGAATCTAATTAATATAATTTTCGGGTATAATTCTATAAAGTTGCGCGAAAAAAATATGCAGACATAAACATCCGAGTTCTATACTATTGTCTATTATACTAATAAGAATTAAGATTTATAATAATATTCTATAAACAATATAGTCTATAACACTATAATGCTATAGGTATAATAGTTTATGCCTTATGGAATCTTATATTGACGTCAATCTGGTATAAGATGAGCTGACGTCATGCTTTAGATATACTTATTGTAATTATTTATTATATTGTTGTTATATAGTAGTTTTGACACTCTGTGAGCAGGCACGTAGCTAAGATTAAATAATTATGGTGGCATAGTTATGGCCAACATTTTTACTTACCCCCCCCCCCCTCCACACTAGACACTAATAGAATTATGTTTATGTATAGGACATAGGTATATTGTTTATAATATAATAAAATTGTAGTTTCTGAATATAATAATTAGTTATTTAATTATTACACTGTACATGGATCACGATTCGCGACAACCACAACCACAAGTCTTCAAACGTCAACTGAAATACTTAATAAGTATAGTCGTATTACTCGTATTGCTAGGTAAAGTCGTAAAGAAGAAAATAGTACAGAAATTGAGACACAATTGTCACTTTTAAATATTACATGTTTAAATTAAAAGTGAATAATAATATTATACTCATTCGCTAATTGCTGTCGACTGTTGTAATAAAATAAATTGTACTTTTTTTTTTTTTTTGTATGGTATCGAGGACCGGAGAAGGAACTATGTTGCCAATACTTCTCCTCCGGCCCCCATCGTTTATTGAATAATCAATACAAAAACCTATTAGCAGTGGTGGGCCAGTCTCCCACTCACTACTATCACATTATACACATCATATTTTTATATTTTATTATAAATAGTCTAGGTCCCGTCTTCCGCCGTCGCGTCACTGGCTATGGTGGTCTGCCGGGCTCTTTCCTCCTCTTCTTTAGCGGACAGGATGCCTTCCACCATACCATAGAACAGCCTGAACTGTTCCTCGGCGTCTCTTAGTATCACGAACTTCTCAGTGAGATCCTCCCGGAGAAACTCAAACTCTGGGCCGCAAATAATCCTAGGAAGATCAGCCACGGTCGGTCGATGACCTAGCTGAGCGCTCAGCTGATCGAATTGATCCATACTGGGGCGTCGTAGAGCAGCTGTCCACGACTGAGCCAAGCAGTTTCCTCTTCCATTGCCCTGGGCCTCCTACATTCGGCATCAGCCTGGACAGCGCTGCCGCTGTCCGGGTTGCCTTTTTGGCAGCGGTGTCGACGTGTGCCGCGAATGTGAGCCCTTTGTCTAATATAACCCCTAGGTATCTTATCTTGTTGAAAATTGTGATCTGATGACCACCGACAGTCAGCCGTGGGGGGACAAACGCACGTCTACGTGAGAGAATAACCGCCTCGCTCTTATGGTGAGCCAGCTCAAGGCCCCTAAAATAAATTGTACTAAAATACTCTCTGTCACATATATTATTTGTTATAGTTAATTAGACCTCGGCGATTAAATTTATATTTATAGATTATAAGTAGGTATCTATAGTACCTAGCATACGTATATATTATTAGTTATTACTTTATTAGTAATAAATTCACATAATAATTATCCTGGTACCCACTAAGAAGTCATGTCGCGATGGGAAATGCTGATTTACTGGAATAGGAATTACCTGCTAATAATAATAATAATACCTGCTAGTTCATACGACTTTATAATAATAATTAATAATAAATATAGATGCATTGTTGTCGCCGTTAATACGACGAATACGACTAACATGTATGTACGATTTCTATTCTGAATTTTGATATCTGGTAACCTGCCCTAGTGTTCTGAAAGACAATTATGTAACAATAACAAATATGATAATAGAAATATTAAAATATGTTTAATTTTTTTACCCATTTATTTGAGCCTTGGGTATTTCAAAAATATTTCAATGTAATGGGGTGGCCATAAGGGTGGCCTGTAAATATTTTGGGTGGCCAGGCCAAACCAGGCCACCCGCGCCCTAAGTTACGTGCCTGTCTGTGAGGAATATATTTTATATTGGTTTTACATTGAATAATTTATATTGGTAATTATTTAAAAATGCTTTTTATAATTTCTTATAATAGGCAGTAGGTTAACTGATTAATATAGGTAGGCGCTTCTATATAGATCTATTAGACTGTTTCATGAAAACACATAGTTATGTATACCTGCTCTGACCTTTAGGTAGGTACCTAATCACTTAGGTGTGCCTACTCACCTAGGTATCTACGCTATAGATTTAAAATTTGACTGCATACGAGTTGATTCCATAATTGCATATTTGTATGAAATACTTACTGTTTTTATGAAGAGGATTTCAATATTCCCATATATTTTATAGTAATATCCAACATTTTAGATTCTGAGCGGAGCGATGAATGTATTGATTTTACCATGATGTATGTTTTTATTTTTTTTTTTTTTTTTTGTGTGTCACGTTTTGGTGAACAGTAGAAGTGCTTCGATTTTTGACTTCAGTTTTCAGTACCTCGTTTGATCAGAAAGTGAATCTAGTTGGTACTTTGGGGAGTTAAAAGTAAAAAATTCTTAATATTTTTCTAAATAATCGGGATAAACAAACTAAAAAATTAAGGGAAAAACGGGAAATTTTACGCACACTCAGTTTTCGACAAAATCGATTTTGGTGTTTGATGTAACTTTAAAACAAATGACCATAAATACATGTAAGTTTCACCGAATTTTTATTTAAGTATATTCTATCCACCATGCAATTTTCAAAAAATTTCGACAATTTGAACTATGCATAGGTATTTGCAATTTTCAATCATTATTAATTTTTTTTAAAAAAATATCGATAAAAATTTATTTGTTGGGTAGAAAAGCTTGAAAATTTAATACAATACTCTTAACATATTGTTTCAATAGCATTTGAAAAATAAAATAAATTTATAGTCACAATTTTTTTTTATAAGCATTCAAATTTTGAATTTTGACAAAATACGTAAAAATCACGAAAATTCGCAAATTATTTTAAGCTAGAAATTCATAAAAAATTTTCTTTTTAAATCTAAGATTTGAAAATTTAATACAAGATTCCTTAAAAGTTTGTCAATCTTTATCACAAATAAAAAGTCCACCGGAAATTCAAATTAAATTTTTATGAGCATTTGGAATTTAAATTTTTACAACATTGGATTTTCACTGGACTTCACAATTAGTGATTTTTTTATTTTGGTGTAACTCTAAAGTCTAAAACAAATGACCGCAGATATTTGAAATTTTCACTGAATGTTTATATAGGCATTTTCTATATTTGATAAAATTTTCAAAATATTTAGATTTGTTTTGAGCTGTTTACTGACATTTTAATTTTTCAACTTTTTTAGTTTTTTTTTTCTATAAATATCGATAAAAATTTATTTGTTTGGTAGAAAAGCTTGAAAATTTAATACAAGGCTTCTAACACATTTTAACAATAGCAGTTGAAAAAGAAAATAAATTCATAGTCACAATTTTTTTTTACAAGGATTCAAAGTTTGAATTTTGACAACATACGTAAAAATCACGAAAATTCATAAATTATTTTATGCTAGAAATTCATAAAAATTTTTCTTTTTAAATCTAAGATTTGAAAATTTTTAATAATCTATAATATACCCTAGACAGATAAACCGTCTTCGCTCAGAATCATTTTTCGTATACAATGATATAATATCATTGGATTCAAATTTAATTCCATCTATTACAGTAACCCACTTGTAACCTATATACTGTACAGCAGAGCGACATCCACGACTTTCCCGCCTTTTTTTAACTTAAAATGGTGGTAAAAAATATTTTTACTTGCTAATAAAACGACTTATGAAGAACCTTGTACGAGTACGACATTTTCAAGTTTATTGATTGAGCGAAAAACATTAAAATAATAATTTTGTAGACATTTTATTTTTTTCTCAATTATTTTAAATTTTTTTCTCTCAAAATTACTCTCAACTAGATCGATATTGCCATCAGAAATAATATAATTTTTTGACCTCCAAAACACATATTACTAGGGCTTGGATGTGCATATGTAATTTTTTTTTTTAATAATTTTTAATTTTTTAATTGCATATGCAATTTTTTTTCTATTGTTCCGATTCGTTGCTAAATGAGTTATAAATTTGTTTCAAATGAGTACCAATTAATATATAAAAATTTTAAGTTCAACTTTTTGCAATTTTTGACCTTTTTTCAATTTTATTGCAATTTTGTTGATTGTCGTCATTTTCAATACAATTTTATATATTTTTTTATGTTTTCACTTTTTTTTGTTAGATTATACAGTGCAATAATTTTTAAGGTAAGGTAAAAAAAAACAAATCAAAAATAGTTTAAATAAAAAGTTTTACATTTTTTTAAAATTATTTGTAGATTTCTGAAAAAATAAGAAGACCGCACAATTTACCAGATTTTTAATGACAACTGACGAGAATTTGAATTTCAATCTTTTTTATTATTTTCTCAATTAAAACCTATCTAATAAAACTTTATAATATTACTTAATAAAATGACTTAATATATTTCATAAAATAATTTGTTAGTATATTTTTTATTTTTTTGGTTCAAAATATTTTTTTATTGAAATTTTTGGTTTTTTTCACAACAATTATGCAATCAATTTTATAATATTTTTAGTGCAATAACATCAGAGCCCTACATATTACTAACTAGATTTGCTTTCATACCAGAAAACATTCTCAAGTAGAAAATTGGACAATTTTTGCTACCCTAAAAGTCGATGACAGAAAAAAAAAAAGAAACACCATTGTAATATCATTACATTTTTTTGCTGAGCCTAGAATTTAAAATAAATTAAAGACTTTTTATGATTATATAAGTTTTAGTTATTTAATTAGTTTCATTATTTCAAGCCCTAAGAATAATTTATAAAATGTGATTTGAATTTGTTTAGTTATAAATCACATAAAATTCAAATTTAAAAAAATAAAAAGTATAACTATTGACATGAAAGATTTTAACACCATATATTTGTGCAAATATATTATTTATTACTTATTACTTTATTAGTATACAAATGAATAATAGGTAAATATAATTGATATACATTTTTTTCTTCATTTATGGAATTGACAAATATTATAATTTCATATAATTTCATACTTCAATGATTCTAACACAGTAATACTTCATATCTAACATAAAAAACAGGTAATATAAACATAAATAGAGAAGTAAGGTTCATTATAAATTTATAAATAAGATATGGAATTATAAGTAATTTTAATAGGAGTCTTATGCTACAAATATATCTAATGTGATAGGAATGTTGCTCGATATTGTTGGTTATTTTTTCAAAATACGATTTATCTCTTTGTTTTGGCGTTCCATATTTATATCTGCTTTGTCTGCTTTACTTAGTATGTTTTCAACTAAATCATTTTGAGAATCAATTTCTCCACCAAGTCCCAATGCTAAATCTATAAATACAATAATAGATGTTAAAAAGAAACAAGATAATATATATTTATTTACTCAAAATTATATAAAGCAATATATTATTTTTATTAAAAAATATACATCTCATTTAAGCAAAATTAATTAATATTATTTATATACCTTTTAATCGAGTTACTGATCCAAGAATTTCATCCAAATTGTTATCCAAATGGGATTGGACATCAGTTGGTGAAGTTGATTCATTATCTACTAAACCCCTTATTCTTAAACCTAGTTCAAAATTTCAAAATTTTATTATCATAAAACTTGTGAACAAATAAAATATGATTATATATGTTTACCAGGATGTTGATCCATAGAGCTAATATTAGAATTTGCTTGTGTTAAGGTTTCACTCAATGTACTTCTACGTATTTCATTTGTTAATGGAGCTATCCCTGTTGGCTCAACTTCAGTTGATGCACTACGTGGTGGTAAATTTGATTTACCACTGAGCATATTTTTAAAACTTCCAAAAATGCTCTACAAAATACAAATAAAATTAGTTAAAAATAATATAAAATATTATTTATATCCAAAAACTTCTTTTTATAAATGAAAGCACTCATAGACATATAAAACAACTAGATAGGAGACTGCATATCATATTCCCATGGGCACATTAAAAATATGCAACCATATCCCAACATTTAATATTTAACTCAATATATACTAGATCTATACAGGGTAATTTTTTTTATTGAAGAACACTCATTATTTAAAAAGTATTGACTTTTTTCAAAATATTTTTTATCCTTATCATTTTTTAAATTTTTTACTTTTTTGAATGACAACATAGAGTTTTAATTTAGTTATAACTTATAAGTATTTAAAGTTTAGATTGGCAGAATGGAGTGGTACGGGGTTACCTGCAAAATGTTTGTCCACTACTCCGCTTGTCTAAACTTTAAATACTTATAAGTTATAACTCATAAACTATTCATCCTAAATTCGATTTTTATGAATCAAAATACTTAGAAAAATATTCTGCTTTGGGATATGAAATTAAAACTCTATGTTGTCATTCAGAAAAGTAAAAAACTTAAAAATGATAAGGATAAAAAATATTTAAAAATATAATATTTTAATAAAAACGTTTGTTTTTTAACAACTTGAAACTATGTAAAAAAATATTTTGAAAAAAGTTAATATTTTTTTAAACAATGAGTGTTCTTCGATAAAAAAATCACCCTGTATACTGATGACAATACAGATAATGAATTTATTTTCATAGTTTCATATAATAGAAACATTGTCAACATTGCCCTGTTGGTATATGGCTGCTGACTTCAATATTAATATGGTCTTTTATTTAATTGTTTTATATGTCCATGATAGAACCTAACTTAAACAGTTAAAAATTTAAAAAACCATAAATACTCTGATGCACTATTAAATTAATTATTGTATAGTATAGGTAAAGACAATTGATAATAGTTTAACCATAAATCATATAGAGAATGTCAACACACCATTTGTTTTCAATCTCTAACATACACAAAACATGACAGATCTGCATTCAGCAGATCCAATTTTGTGAAGATAAACAGTGCCGGCCCAAGATACGAGCAAACCGGGCGGTTGCCTGGGGCGCTTTTAATATACGAATATTTTATAAATTTTAGCGTAATATTTATTCAAATTGACAATAATATAGCTAAATGACTAAATTATCTATGCCGGAATATTCTGTTATATATTTTTTTTTATAGATTTTACTCCACTTTCCAGTTTTTATCATTATATTACAAATAATTAAAAAATAATATACAATGATATAATATAATTATTATCTCGGGAAAACCAAAAAAAGTATGTGTTACAGCCGATACGTCTATAAATTGTATCCAAATAAGTTTTGAAATCCTTTACCTATCCATAAATATAAGAATTTTAAACAAAATATGTGAGTAAGTATAAAATGTATTAAATATATTATGGAGCATTTGATTAAGGACGCCTTTCAAAAAATTGCCCGGGGCGTCAAAATACCTTGGGCCGGCTCTGAAGACAAATTTTAATATAAGAGTGAATTGACCTTATATCATTAAACTTCAAGTTATGAACATAATTTGTGATAATAAATTGACTTTTTTATGATTACCTTTGTAAAATATTACAATTTAAAAATGCTTATGTATTACAGAAAAATAGAAATATTTAAAAAAAAAAAAAAAACTGACATCCAAACACAGATTATGTTCCTAACTTTGGGTTTGATTCACTTAATCCACTTTTATAAGTTAATAATCAGTTATTCAGCTAAACAAAAATTTGAATGTAGATTTGATTGGTTTTAGAGTGAAAATAAATAGTGGGCTGACTATCTGAAATCTTAAGTATAAGTTATAGTAATAAATTCAAGGCGTAAATTGAAATAAAAGTTATTTTAATTTTATCTAATATAGGTATCCGTGGAATTTTTTAATATTAATTATAATTTATTTACTTTAATTCCTTGTATATGTTTTTGGCTGATACGTAAATTAGAATTGATTTCGTCAAGTCGTTTATCAGTATTTTGCAGTTGTTCTCTTTGTCTGACCAATTCCTGTAATAGTAAAATCACAAATATTATTATTTATTTCCATTTGTTTTAACATATTTACTTAAAATAATTTACTTCAGCTGTTGCAGTACCAATATTTTCAGATTCCCTGAGTAAGCGCAATGTTCTTTCAGTTGACTGTAAAGTTTTTTGTTCTACATCTCTCGTTGTTTCAACAACTTGTTGCTTTTGTCTATGTGCATTTTCTAATTCTTGATTACCAAAATTATTGCCTAAAAGGTCATTTCTATAACCGACGTTGGGTCGAACTCGGGACAAAAATTCATTGTCGTCTACATCGTCATCGTCGTCGAATATCCCTCGTGTCGAATTACTTACGTATCGGTTATTAGACATTTTGCAAAAAACAATTATGAAATACAAAAAATTATACAGCTAGGTACCTATAATATTAATAATTAATGTGACAAGAGAAAAAAATGTAAAAAATCACTTAAGAAGTAAAAATGGTGTCTCAGGGTAGAGTAGGTACGTAGAGTAAAATATAATTTGTTATTTCTTAACTGCAATATTGCATAATGCCATAGGTTTAAACAATATTGTTGTGCCGTAAAGTCATATGATGAGTGATGACGTACAAATCATTTATTCATTTATCGTAGACAATTATAGTAGTTGTAATGTTGAGTAATGTATAGCACGGTTTAAGATATATCTTGAACCGTGATGCATAGTAAATATAATTTGGTTATAAGTGTCGGTTGACGGGTTACCAATGTAATAATAAATGAAAACAAATTGATTATTCAAGTCAAGTATAATCGTAGTCAAAATTAACAATAAAAAAATTCAATATTAACAGGCAATACAATAAACGTGGTTTTTTGGGTAATAAGGCGGAACAATTCGACGCGACGGAGAGCGTGCGTTGCGTAACGTACGTGCGAACGGAGAGAAAAAACAGTGTGTGTGTGGTACGACCGCGGTCGTGTCATGGAGGTGATGCTTATATAACATTAAAAGGAGGGGCGCGCAGCTTGCGGCGGCTGACGCGCTGATACCGCGGTAACATTGTTGTCGCTGTGGGTCACCACACTACTCCCCCCCGGGAAGTAAAAAACGGACTTGTTTTTTTTTTTTTGTGATGGTGCTGGCGGCGTAAGAGTGGTCGGTCAGCGACGGGTTCTCGCGGAGCACGAATGCTGGCTTGAGCCTGTCGACGGAAACCCATACTCGGCGGTTGTTGCACTGCAGCTTGTAGTTTTTTTCGTTTCGCTCTAGAACTGCGTGTGGTCCCTCATAGCGCGGTTGCAGAGGTGGTTTGACCGCGTCTATTCGAAGGAACACATGGCTGACGTTGGACAGGTCCTTTGGCACGAATATTGACCGTCTCGTATTGTGGTTCGTACCGGGCGTAGGTCGTAATTGTGCCATGCTGTCGCGCAACGTTGCGATAAGTTCCGGTGGGCTCGGCGTTGGTGGTGCGGGGTTGAACAACTCGCCGGGCAACCGTAGTGAAGTGCCGTATACCAATTCCGCTGGGGCTAGTCCGATGTCCGACTTGACCGTACTGCGCAAGGCGAGCAAAACTAACGGCAGCTTGGTGCTCCAATGAGCGGACTCTTGTGTGGTGAGCGCGTCTTTGAGAGTTCTGTGTAGTCGCTCGACCATACCATTTGCCTGGGGGTGGTACGGGGAGGTACGCACGTGCTGTATCCCGAACGTTTCTGACAGCGCCCGGAACAGGTCGGCCTCGAATTGTCGTCCTTGGTCCGTCGTGACAACGTCGGGTAAACCGAAACGCGAAAACCACTGGTTCACTAAGGTGACGGCGACGGCGTGGGCGGACATATTTTCAAGCGGCCAAGCTTCCGGCCAACGTGTGTACCGATCGATGCATGTGAGCAGGTACTTGTTTCCGTTTGATGGGGGAAGTGGTCCTACGAGGTCAATGTGTATATGACTGAATCGGCGTTCCGCCGTCGAAAACGGTATAATCGGCGATACTGTGTGTTTGCCCGTCTTGACTCGTTGACACTGTACACAACACTTTACCCATCGGCCAACTTGACGATTGATGTCCGGCCAACAATAACGTGAGTTGATCAGCCGCGACGTTGCTTTTTGACCACCATGCGCGAGGCCGTGTAAAGCGTCAAAAACACTGCGGCGGTAGGCGGCCGGTACGTACGTGCGCGTAGTGCCGGTCGAAAAATCGGCGTAAATCGGTCCATACGGTGTGTCTCGCGCTTGCAACCGTAACGCACACTTGTCAGGATTTGCCAAAATTCGTTGTAGCTCCGGATCGTCCGCTTGAGCTTTTGACCATTGTGCTGGATCGGGCGGTCCGCTGTGCAATGCGGCTGTTTCAAGTCGCGACAATGCATCGGGTACGACGTTGTCGGTGCCTTGAATGTGCTTAACGGTGTGAATGTACTGCGACAGAAATGATATTTGACGCACCTGCCGGTCTACGTACTTCTCGCTTTTGTGGGTGAACATGAACGTGAGGGGTTTGTGATCCGTGAATAAGGTGGTTAGGCGGCCTTCGATGAGGTGGATGAAGTAGCGGGTGCTGCTATATGCCGCGAGTAACTCACGATCGTACGTACTGTACCGTGTTTCTGCGTTGGTGAGCTTCCTTGAAAAGAAACCTAGTGGTTGCCAGTCGTTACCGTTTCTTTGCTCGATCACGGCGCCGATCGATGTGCTGGACGCATCTGTGCTGAGGCGTAGTTCTGCGTTTGGTTTAGGGTGAGCTAGGTTTGCTGTGTCGGCAAGGGCTGTGCGACAGGTATCGAATGCAGAGCGGGTGCTGTCGTTCCACTGTAACGGTCCGTCTTTCTTCTTGACTTGTGCTGCTAAGTTGTACAGCGTGGTCTGCATTTCCGCGGCGTTTGGGATAAATCTACGATAAAAATTTACCGAACCTAGGAACCGTTGTAGGCCTTTTTTGGTCGCCGGAAGTGGCCATCGGTGAATAGTGTCGACACGATCTGGGTTGGGCTGACAACCGTCCTTGTTAATTACATGACCCAGGAACGTTAGCGAGGTGACGGCAAAAACGCACTTAGCGGGGTTAATCGACATGCCGAACTCTTGGAGCCGCTTCAACACTGCGCGGACGTGTCTCTCGTGTTCGAGTTCGTTACGTGACGCGATGAGGACGTCGTCGATATATGCGAAGGCGTAGTCAAGACCGCGCAGCATTTCATTGACAACGCGTTGAAAAGTCTGTGCCGCGTTTCGCAGGCCGAAACACATCACCGGAAACTCGAATAATCCGAAGGGCGTGGTAACTGCGGTCTTGGGTATGTCATGCTCGGCTATGGGTACTTGGTGGTATGCTTTCACCAGGTCTAGCTTAGTAAACAACGTTCGACCTGCCAAGTGTGCCGTAAAGTCATGAAGATGTGGCAACGGGTACCGGTCAGCGCGGGTTACGGCATTCAAACGTCGGTAGTCGCCACAGGGTCGGCATGCGCCGTCCTTTTTTGCCACCAGCAGAAGTGGGCTAGCCCAGGCACTAGATGATGGGCGACAAATACCTTTGCTGAGCATATAGTCAAACTCACGGCGTGCGACCTGACTGCGCTCGGGTGGTAGGCGTCGCGGGCGTGCGAATAATGGCGGTCCGGTGGTTCGTAGCTCGTGAACCACGTTATGTTTGAATTTGACGGGTACCGGTGATTCGCGAGTGACGTCGGGAAAAGTCTGCAACAGCTCGGTCCACTTATGTGTGTGTGAAACGACGAGTGTCGGTGCGCTGACGCAGTCTACGGAGATAGTTTGAATTACGTTCTGGTCTGACGGGTCGATGAGGCGATGATTTTTAACGTCAATGAGCAGTCCAAAATAATGCAAAAAATCAGCACCGATGATCGGGCGGGCGACATCTGCCATCTCGAACGTCCAAGCGTACGTTCGTTTAACACCCAAACACAGACGTAGCGTTTTAGGACCATACGTTTTTATCCGTGTACCGTTGGCGGCCGTCAGAACTATGTCGGAAGACAGGCGCACGCCTGCGGTAGGTGGTAGCACGGATATTTCAGCACCGGAATCGACAAGAAACCGCTGGCCGGTACGCGTATCGCTGACGAACACGCGGCGTGTTGCGCGGGCGGCGGAAGTCAGCGGGGCCTCCGCCGCTTCCACTAGTTTTCCGAACGGAAGCTACACGGGTCGTGGCAATTTTTTGCCTCTTTCCCGAAACGGTTGTGGTAGTAACAAAAGTCCTTGTTTCGATGGCGCGATTGTGAGCGGTTTCGAGACCGTGAACGCGTAGAAATTCTTTGCCGTGATTGCTGTTCTTGCCTCGACTGCGACGTGACGAGGGCGGCTATTTGTGAGGTTAGCGCGGTAATTGCACTTTCCATCGTTTGGAATCGATGCTCGAGTGTATTGGGCGAGGAAACGACGGAGATTTCGCGTCCGGCGCTCGCGTCCATCACGCGATCGGCACGCTCGGCTAAGGTATCCAAAGGTCCGTCAAGTCCGGAGATAACGGTGAGAATGGTGGGAGGTAGTTTTTTCATCCAGAACTCTTTAAGCGCGGCGTCGCCGATTCCTTCGGGTAGGACACTTCGCATGTCTCGGAGCATTTGCGATGGGCGGCGGTCACCCATGCCCCCGTGTTGAACAATGGTGCGGAAGCGAGTCGCTTGTGGAACGGCGTAGGCCGAAATGAGACGATCCCGTACTGCCGAATACTGCGCGTTCGGGCCTAGCAGGTCCGACACCGTTCGAATCCCATCCTCGTCTAATGCCGTGAGCACGTGGTTCAGCTTGGTCAGATCTGCTCTTATCCGGTTGCTATGGAAGACAGCTTCGGCGTGCGTGAACCATTGCTGTGGCGAGTGTCGCCAAAATCCGGGAAGACGCACGTGTTCGATCGCGGAAATATTTTGTGGAGGCGGTATCAGGCCGGGAACGTGTAACGGTTGTTGTTGAGCGGACGCAGCGTTCGGGTCGACGCGATTTTCGTTCGGAACCTCGCCGTCGGTAGCAAAAATGTCAAACTGGCTCATTGCGTGGATTAAAAAAGAAAAATATAACACGCGTGTTGGTGCAACGAGACCGAGATCAACACGCCGGAACCTTCGATGTCGTTCGCGGTGGTCTTCCGAACGTGTTGTGTGTTCGAATTGTCGAGGTCACCAATTTGGTTATAAGTGTCGGTTGACGGGTTACCAATGTAATAATAAATGAAAACAAATTGATTATTCAAGTCAAGTATAATCGTAGTCAAAATTAACAATAAAAAAATTCAATATTAACAGGCAATACAATAAACGTGGTTTTTTGGGTAATAAGGCGGAACAATTCGACGCGACGGAGAGCGTGCGTTGCGTAACGTACGTGCGAACGGAGAGAAAAAACAGTGTGTGTGTGGTACGACCGCGGTCGTGTCATGGAGGTGATGCTTATATAACATTAAAAGGAGGGGCGCGCAGCTTGCGGCGGCTGACGCGCTGATACCGCGGTAACATTGTTGTCGCTGTGGGTCACCACAAATACCTAGATAGTCTGGTACTTGGTAGTAAACATGATAATATGATATAACTAACTATATATAGTTATATCACAGAATATCAAGGTACAGTTCATTATACATATATATATATATATAAATATATTATTTTTTAAATTACCCTGTGTTTTGAAGTTTCGAACTTCTTTGCATGTTGTTATCACTGAATTATAACAATAGATTTTAGTTGTTGGCGAATTGAGAGAGAGGTACTGAGGTCATTGTAGTCTATAGTCTATACTTATATAGTTATATAGTTTACATGTCAAATCTATGTTTACTAATTAGTAAATACTAAAAAACTTATTAAACTTCAACAGTTAGTTCTTGCTCCTACTCATAACTCATGGCTAAATAAATTATTTAGCCATGCTCGTATTCAAGAGTCAAGACAAACTACAAACTGACAAAGTAGATCGTTGGGACTGTACTCATCGCTTCCTTTGTTCGACGACTACTACTGCTACACTCGGCTAGTAGCCAGTGGCCAGTGGGTACTGCGACACGACTACTGATCTCACCCACGTCTCACAACAACAACAGGCGGCATTTCTTACAAAATATAAATATGATCCATAATTAAATATTATCATGTTGGAGTCTTGTCCTGTGATATCATTAAATTCCGGAAAAGTCGCTGCTAATTTCTGCCATTTCTGGACAATCTGGGCGTGTGTCGTTGTATCGTCCGTGGCCGTAGACAACGCATAAATATCAAATATAACTTCACGACTAACTACAAACAAGAAAAACGGTAATAATTTTAATAACAATCATCGTTTGTTCCAGTGTTTCATAGGCTGGAGCATTGTTTTGCATGATGTCGAGATCATTAGCTCATTGCTCATTAGACAAAAATTAGCCATGTCCAACTCACCATAATTATTGTTACTGAATAGTGAATATTGTTTTTCTGTTTTGTAGATAATATAAATATCTTTTCTTGCAACAAGTCTTTCACATCGTTCTATTGATGTTGGTATACGATACAATAGTGACCTTAACTTGTTTAGTGTGAATTGAACATATCCGTAAAATAAACATGCCCGTGGCAATGAATCGGAGACGCGTGAGCAATTTCACATACGTTAGCCCTTGCGTCAAGTACATGATATTTTTGCTGAACTTTTTATTTTGGGTATATGTTTATCATTTATTATAGTTTTTCAAATAATTAATTTTAAATCCATTAAAAACCCTGTGTTATTGTTAATTTAGTTGTTTGGCGGTTTATTGGTGGCAGCTGGTACATTTGCATTTTATGAAAAATGGAATACTATGGGTTCTATAAAGTTAAACACCTTCTCAGACGTTATACTCAATATCTCATTAGTTCTGATCATAGCCGGACAAATCATATTCATTGTTAGCTTTGCCGGATGTATTGGTGCTCTACGTGAAAATACGACACTTCTTAAATTTGTGAGTATATTTTACCCTATGTTTCATAGTGTTCAAATTATTAATAGTCCATCATCAGAGTTTTTATAGCAAATTGTTGTTATAAAATGTAGCATACCATTACTTATTTGTGTAGATATCTAAATAAATATGAGATTAATATTTTGTGTTCAACCATAAAAGAATCACATGTTTTTAACTATTGTAACATCTAACTAATTAGTACACAGTGTCATTTTAGATCAAATACTGTGGATAGACCCATGTCCCAATAGTTTGTAGCATATTGTAGACGTTACCAAAGAGTTTGAATTATACAAATAAAATTGCCCACACACAATGAGAATGTTGCATATTTATCTACTTGAATTGATATACTATATAAATATAAATCAATTGACAGCTAAATATGCAATAGTTCGCCCCAATTATGAGCATATCGAGAGTCTAATTCAGAGACTCGTTTATATATACAACCATTTTATTTGGGAGAATTCGGTTCTTTGCTCTATTCATACTGTATGGTCTAAAAGTGAAACTCCTCTAACCTACCTTTAGTCAGCAAACACATCTAAATAGTGGGCATTTTTGGGTTCAAGTTTTCTATTAACAGAATACTCAGAAAAGCTTACAAATTTCAAAAAAAACTTTTATTTAGACATTTTAGTGTGCGTTTAAAATTTGGCTAACTACAAACACAAACATTTTTTGATGTTTCCATGGAGTTTATATAATATTAATTAACTTAATAACTGTGAATTTTTAAATATTTTGAATTGTTATTTTAATGTACTCATAATTCTTTATTGATAGGTAAGTAGGTAGTATCTATTTATTCATTTTTATTAATTTGTTTTATTATTTTATGTTAGTGTTAAAAATAAATAAATAATGTTAAGTGAAATATCTCAAAAATGGCTTAGAATTATTAGGATAGTGAGTTACATATTTTTTTACTTTTTTCTTTGATGTAGAAATTAATATGTATTAAATTTATGTTTAACTTATTAAAACTTGGTTAATATAAATCAATCTTATCAGCCTTAAATTTTAATATAATTCCCTTTAATTTCAGTTACCTTCCAAAAATATTGCTGCTCAGAATGCAAATGTTTGTGTCAGCAATTTAAATGTTTCACATATATCAAATTTCAGTACAAAAAATACTGATAGATTAAAGAAGTCAGAGCGCATGAACAATGATAAAATTATTTTTAAGCTTCTTGATTGTTATGATGAATTACTTTATATTCAAGCCAAGTCTCCAATATACACGAATAGCTTAAAACCAATGAATGAAAGCCAATTGAAATTTTATAAAAAATATGTTATTATTGATAGAGATCAAATACTTAACCTTATGCTTAGCACTATAGAGCAATCAAACATTAGTGCTTGGCGGTTGCATAGGCAAACAAGACTCTCGGCAAGTTCAAAAGCTCATCAGATCTGTACAAGACGTAATAGAAATGAGGAATTGGCTGAGCGGTTTATAAAAGACAAAACAATATTAGGAAAAGGTTTAAAATATGTGGAATATGGAATGAAAATGGAAGATTTTGCTTCTAAAAAGTATTCACTTGTACATAATGTACGTGTTATAAAGTGTGGCCTAGTAGTTCATCAAAATCAACCTTGGATTTGTGCAAGTCCAGATGGTTTAGTTATTCATAACAATAAAGTAAAAAAATTATTGGAGATAAAATGTCCATACACTTGTAAAGATACCTTATTGATTGATGAAGATAATGGAAAGCTAAGAGTTCCATACTTGAAATATAATGAAGAAAACAATACTATTGATTTAAAACAAAATCACATTTATTTTACACAGTGTCAAGTTCAGATGTACTGTACTGGGATGGAGGAATGTGATTTATTTGTTTGCACAAAATCTGACTGCATAACTGTTAATGTTAAGAGAAATGAAATATTTCTTGAAAAATTAATCAGAAAAATGGAATTTTTTTATTTCAATTACTACCTTCCTGAACTAACAAAAGTTAATTCTTAATTTTAAACTTTTTAGCAAATACAGTAAATTAAGATGTTTTATTATAAAGTCATATGGATAAATTATCTTAAGAATTTTAAATTGTATTTTAAAAATTATATTATACAGACTACTTACTTATTTTTTGACAATATATGTATATTTTTGCCTATAAGTTATACTTTGTCATGAATCTATTATACCTCAAATTTTCTGTAATATTGCCACTTGTTATGAATTATGCTTCATGTAATTTCTAAGGCGTGTGGAAGAAAACTGTATTATCTTGTGGCTATTTGGAATTGGAAGAATGGTCTGTTAAAATTTCCATTTCAAAATTTAATTCAATGACTACATTTTAGTAAATTAGTCTGAAGCATAAACTGCCTTTATTATAAAAATAAGTATAGTGAATAGTATGGCTTCCTTCTAACTAATCTAGTGAAAAATAATAACCTACTGTGACTAATTTCTCAATAAACTATGATACTGCTCTTACTTATATTGTTGCAGGTGGTAGTCAAGTTGAATAATGCACAATATTATAATGTTTAAATGTTGTTGATAAGATTGGGACTTCCTTAATTAATGGCTATAAAATTAGATTGATAGAAAATTAGTTTTTTTTTTTAATAGGTATCAAATTTTTGAAAACCAAGCCGGATGTTGGTTTGTTCATGTATATTTTATTTTATTTTTTGTAATTATTTCCAAATAGGATTAAACACTGCTAGGGGATTCTATATGAATTCTTATTATTGTTGAATGTTGAACATTAAATTAATAAAAATAAAACTAATCAAACATAACCTAATTTAGTTTTAATTAGTTTCTTGTAACAAGGTAGCCAAGTTTCAAATTGTACAACTAAGCAGTAGCCAAGGAAGTATTAGACGTGCTTTAACTCTTACTTTTCAAAATATATTTATTCTTGAAGTTAAATATTATAAGTATACAAATGCTCTGATAAATATATCGTAATGAGATAATTTATTATGAAACTTTTTTTTTCAGTACTCATTGTGTCTCTTAATATTCTTTCTACTCGAAATGGGAATTGCAATTATCGGGTTTGTATTTCCGCATAACATGCAAGCTACTTTAGAAGAGTCGTTCACTGATAAAATTATTCACACTTACCGTGATGATCCAGATTTACAAAACCTCATAGATTTTGCTCAGAAAGAAGTAAAAATTTCTTAATAGAAATACCATATTTATGATAAAAAATGTATTTATATAATATGTTTTAGTTTCAATGTTGTGGTCTTAGTTCAGAAGGATATATTGATTGGTCCAAAAATGAATATTTTAACTGTTCATCACCAAGCGTTGAGAAGTGTGGGGTGCCCTATTCGTGTTGTATCAATGCAACAGATATCTCAGTAAGCATAACTTTAACTGTATTCTTACTGTATTCTTAATATTTATGGCAACCTATTATTTTGTAGAAAGGACTTGTAAATGTCATGTGTGGTTATGGTGCTCAAGATAGCTCTGTAAGTATATATTAAATAAGTATATGTTGTATTAATTTTTTATATGTTTATACAACTCATGATATGTATAAGGTTGCCGAAGCTAGTAAAAGAGTTTGGACTAGTGGATGTATTGAAGTTATTCGTATATGGGCTGAAAGAAATTTATATACAATTGCAGGAGTAGCATTAGGTGTTGCTCTATCTCAGGTAAATACAACCTAAATAATGTTTGGATTTTGAAGGACAGTCAATTTTAAGCCCTGTCCTTAATTTTTAATATAAACTATTTTAGTAATTTACTGTAAATTTGTTCTGTTATAGCTTCTTATTATTAATTTAGCCAAAACGTTAGAAGGGCAAATTGATTTACAAAAATCCAGATGGGCTTCTTGAAAAATAATTAAGGTATGAGAAACGAGATGATGTTTCCATAATAAAATTATTATATGGTATAAAATTAATACTGTATTTAGTTACTAGAACACATTTTTAAATCTAAATTATTCCATAAGTGGTGTTTTTATATATATATAAAAAAAACTATTTTGATTTTTTTTATCAATTTTTAATTAATACTATTTAAAATATTTGTATGTGTTTTTTATAATTTAAATGTTCATAATATTAAATTGTCCAACAATTTTTTTTTATATCGCTAAATTAATTTTAACTTTTAATTTAGTCAATTTAAATTTAAGATGTAAATAAATTTAAAAAAATATTAATGAATTTTGAAATCGCCCTGTGATAATGGGCTCAGTTATCTAAGATATGTAATAAACAATTATATAATATTATTTCCTTTACCCAGCACTAAAACAATGAATGTATTGATTACATTTATCAATATATTTATCTTGTATAGTTTAATTTAAGATGCTAATTCAGAATTAGTATTTTATACTTTATTTGTTGCTCATTCATTATTAGTTTGATTCATAAATACTATGTAATTTCTATATTATATTGTAATTTAAATTCATCCATGATTTATTACTTATTTAATATTAATTTTATTATCATCAATAAACATAATAATTATATACATTATACAGGATGATTACAACTTCAAGTAACTAAAATAGTGGATACTTCATAATAACTGTATGTTAGTATGAAATACTATCAATATTCCCATATATTTTATAATAACATCTGTCATTATTTTTTTTTTTTAATCGAGTATGTGATATTTTATTATTATTTGTTTATTATTTTACAAAATTATATTTTATATATTTTTTGAAATACTTAAGAGAGCGCACAACACAAAAACACTATCTTCAAATTATTATTACATGTTAAACTATTGTAGACTGTACTACTAAAAACAAATTAAGTGAAAATCCATTGTAAACAAAATTAATATTTTCTTGATATATTAAGATATTTATAATATAATATGTCTTTTGGCCAAGTTCTAGTAACAATTTGAAAAATTTGAGAAAAAAAATCAAATATTAGATTAAAATTCTGATTTAATCATAGGAATTGATCAACCTTTACATGTGTAAATAGAATTACCTAATTTACACATGCATGGCCAAAATACGTCACATGGATTTTCAATTTCTAATAGTCATCACTCATAAGTATAATTAGTTGAATTATGTTAATTATACACCCTTTTTCTTAGTATTGAATATACTTTGAAACGAAAATGACATATTTTGTGTTAGGTGCTTCTTTAAAAAGTAGTTTAAAAATATGATCTGATGTATTTTTATATGATAATGTAAGTATTTATAGTGCATATATGTGTTTTATAGTGATGTTAATAATGCTAATTAAGTGTGATACATTTTTATTACTTATTTTTTATTGTTTAGATTACCAAAGATAATATATAAACAATTAAAAATATATTTTTAACACTACCTGCTAATTGTTGATTATTCAAAAATGATATAAATTCCATGTATAAAAAATTAAAGTCATTTTTTTATATTATACCTATTCTATTTAGCAGTTAGGCGTTCCTATTCAAAGTTGGTTCTACCGTGTGTGTTTGTGGGGGGGGGGGGGGATCGAAAAATTTCCAAAAAAAATCATTTGAGAGCTAAACTCTATTTCTATGACAATAGTGGTTAGTGAAATTATATAATTTTAGTTATGGACAGCTACTAATAGGAGATTCGGATTTTTATGTGTTTTCTATTAAATATTAGTACATTGATATAAATAATTATATTTATAATTAAATAAGTAGGTAATTAAATATTATTCACCTATATAAAAAGGTCATGAAGTGGGGGATATGACACCCAAATCCCTCTCATGGGCCACCTGTAATTACGCCGCTACAATCAGTTGTTCACGGTGAACAAGGTATACTAGCGATGAGCTAAAAATATTAATTTATGGATGAAATTAATATTGCAGAGATTTACCTATATTGCCTATATAATACGCCTGGCAGCACATGTTATTGCAAAAAACATAAAACAATTACTCAAACCCATGACCCCCCCCCCCGTGAGTACGCCATTGACTGAGATGGACTACTTCATTTCACGCGCTTCCATGTAGGATGTGTAGGTTACAGGTGGGACTCCCTATACTCGTAGTCATAACTAACGAATTATGTGTATGACAACGTCTTTTTAACAACGCGGAAAACATTTAATAATATTTTTATATAGTATCACGTTTTAAAAACTTACACAGCTTGTGTAAAGTCGACCATAGTTATATACACAGTGCAGAAGATTTCCTATCGTCATATTTTACACAATTGGTGGCGGCGTCGATTATTGACAGTCTGGTCTCGGAGCCGTCTAGATCTATCGAATATTAGTACCACCTAGGAACTCGGCGCTTCCATACGTATAGTTCCATTACCCACCGATGCTCTTTCTCTATGTAATTATCGTGAATGATATAAAAATCGATTATCCGCAAAATCCTTTCAAGTCCGAAGAATCAAACGAAGACTTTGATGGTCCAGCAGCCAGTGCAGACATTTTCGTCGTGTACGCAAAGCTTATCTTGCGCCTGCAAGTCAACCATCGAGTATAATATTGGTAATTACAGACGCCGAAGATTTTAGACTATCAATATGCAGTCGGTGGCTGCAATGACCTTAAGCTGTAGGTCAACTCTTCTGTCATCTCGTATTCTCGTGGTTGTGGTTAAAGCCATTGCTCGTCAACGGGGGAGACTATCCTATTTTGCTAATGGCGAGGGTAAAAAGTGAAAAAATAGGCTTGCACGGGCCCGATAAGTGTTTAAAATATTTTGAAATTAATTATAAATTGTAATGATGAGTTTGAACGTATCTCATCTTATTATTCAACATAACTATGTTACGGAGTTTAACGCAATAAAAAAGTCAAAATATGTAAATATCTAAGTTCTTATTTTTGGCAAAATAAGTATTAAAAAATATGAAGTATTTAAAAAAAAATTAAAAATGTAGAAAACAATCAATAGTTTAATTAAAAAAAAACACATCATTGTAAAACCAATACATTATATCATTACGCTCAGAATCTAAGAATGAAAAATGTCTGTAATTTTAAATATTTGTTACCGTCATGTATTTGCGAAAAAGTGCATCAATAGATGGAAAGTTGAAAGTGTTAAACTAGTTTATTCAAACATATTTATATTTTTTAAATCGAACCTTTTGGAAAAACTTACATTTTTGTCAAGCTATTATAGTTATTTCACGTCCATAAACAATTGATTGCATGATGTGCATGCGGATTCGTAATATTATGTATGATGAGGGTGATTGGTGGCCGGTGGGGATGAATGGATGATATATCCATCATAATATTATTACTTATTACTTATTAGTAGTTATTAATTAGTGATATTGCTACACATTGCACAGTTAGACGAGAATAACCGCAAAGAACAAAATAATTGCCTAAACATAACTCCTTAAAAACTGATAACGGGCTTATGGCCTCGGATATATTCTATAGCCGTGCGCCCGTGCATTCGGTGTATATGGCGGTCATTGTCGACGTGCGCGCTCAGTTGTACAGTGGCAGTGAACCGCGTTGAGCGATCGCGGTGGGCGGTAAAGCGTCAAAGGGACCGCGAAGTCGAGTGACCGCGGAACCGCGTTTGACGGAGCGAAAACCGCGTTTCGAGTACCAGGGTCCTATACGGAAAAGACGTTCCCAGCGTTGCGGTCGTTACTGATCGTCCAGTCGTCCGCGTATCTTGACAACACGATGTACTACATGCGTTCCTAGTACTAATGCTCTAATAGTTTATGTTGATTTTGTTTGATAGTATCAATTTTCGGATCTCATGTGTTCGAAATGTTCGAATGCATCCGATATTACGATTTTGTCAAATCGTTCAAAATTATATTAAATGCATGTGTTTATATTGCAGTTTATTTTAATTATGATGTTGGGTTAAAAAATTCATATTTTCAAGTTTTCAATTACAGTACACAATGATATAATACACATATTTAATTTTACAGTGTTCTGTAAGATGTAGATGATGTTCTTTCGAGTTCAATTTTTTTTATTAGAATAAATATAGGACCATGACCAATAACTAGGTATGTTCACATAATTACCAAATTTGGTTGAATAAGCACATTCATCGAAAAGAACAACTAATTTACCTTTTCTGCCATTGAAATATGACGTCAACCAGCTGTATATTTTTAGGATTGCCAGCTAATTTTATTTTTTTTTTAAACTAAAGGTTTTTTGATTTAAAATTTACCGCAGTAACGAGGTTAACCGTTAACGTTAACCTAACCTCTTAAGAGTACGCCACACCCGCATGTGTTGTCTTCGTCTTTCAAGTGTGTAACATGGCAAATTTTATGCTCAGCAGTTCCAATTTAGCTCCGTTAGTTTACAACTTATAGTAAATTGACCTCTTATAAGAATTAAAGGTAATATCTAGGTTTTCACAGAGGCTTTTTATTATATTTCAATTTTGAAGCAACTTATGAGTATTTTTAAAACTGTGAATTGCTTGTATATCTTAAAATACTCATAACTCGCTTCAAAATTGAAATATAATAAAAAGCCTCTGTGAAAACCTAGATAATAATGTTACCTTTAATTCTTATGAGAGGTCAATTTACTCTAAGTTGTAAACTAACGGAGCTAAATTGGAACTGCTGAGCATAAAATTTGCCATGTTACGCACTTGAAAGACGAAGACAACACATGCGGGTGTGGCGTCCTCTTAAAGGTTTGAAATATTGAAAGTTGATTGGTTTACAGGTATTATATGAATATATGATTAAATTAATCATATATATTCATTAATTAATCAGATTAATTGATTATTTATATTTTATAGTTAAAATGTAGATAAAATAAATTGTTTTGTTAAGTTAGTATTTTCAATATTTTACTTAGGCGATGTTTGGAGGACTTATCCCTCATAAAGAGAAAATAAATAAAAAATTTATGAATTGAATTTAAATTATATTAAAAATAATCAATCATTTTTCAATGTCCTTTTCCACTTCTTATTTTGTAAAGAAAAATGTAATTCCCCCAAAAAATTCAATCAAATCTGCGCATAAGAATATTTATTTTCAATATTTTATTGTTCCATACTTTACATACTGTTCTATGATATAAAAAAAGCAAAGTAACGGATTAATAGCAATTTTATAGTCATTATGTGAACTTCGTAAATAGTATCTTATTATTTAATGGATAATTTAAATAAAATAGTATTATATTTGGCTTAATTAATTTGTTATCCACCAAAGCTTACCTTTAAGGAGATATTCATAATTTTATTTATACTCTTATGAGAATTTAACTTTAACTTTAACTTTTTTAAGAGCTATTATTTACGTTTTTATGATTTAAAAAAAATGCATTGTCATGACTCATGATTAACTAGGAAGAGTCATCATCAGAGGGTGGCTTCTTTCTTTAAAATATGTAAACTATTTAAATTTGTTACATTTAGCCAATGTTCTTGTTGTAATTAGTGGTACAGACTACAAATTGTTTTTGATTGTAAAAATAAATAATAACAAAATAGCGTTTTTATAATAATGATAATTATGCATTTATGCCTACTTATTTACGAGATACAAATTATTAAAAATAATAATTAAAAAAGGTGACCAGCCTTCGCCTTTCACCTTCGCTCATACTAGCGTACCACGTAATCATGTGACCACACACTGAATATAATTAACATCAATATATTATTATGTATTATTTATTAACCTAAATTCTATAAGCAAAAATCAACGTCACCTATACAATCTGTATTTATGTCCTATAGGCTATAATACAAATTGTATTTAATTACATAATAAGGTAATATCTTAATATCCTATATGTTGCTTAAAAGTTAAAAATAAATGATAATATGGTCTGAACTCTGATCGGTTTGATGTCTGACTTTTAAGTGAATCAGTCAACTGTTGTCTGTTGCACTAACCACCATACTACTAAGTAGGTATCTTGTAATATCTTTGGAAATAGTTATTTCTTCCAGGATATATATTTTGTATTAAATTAATGTTAAATAATAAAGTCATTCGTTGTTTTGCATTCATGCGTTCAAGTTGTGTGCTTAATGCTTCTATACAGATATAACAGTGGCGACGAGGTAAATTGAAAAAACCACGTGTCGAAATGAAATTTGATTTTAATGTAATTTGTTTTAAGTGCGTAATATTAATTTAAAACGCTTAGTGTTTTAAAATAAAAAGTGTTATAATGAGTCGCTCAAACAATCAAAGTGCAACTACGCAGGCTTCTATGGTTGCGGTAGTGGTAATGGTAACATTAGCAAAGGGCAAATTAATGGCACCATTTCCGAATTTAATTTGAAAGTCGACGACTTCAGTTCGTGGATTGAGCGTTTTGAATTGTATGTATTATTAAATGAAATTAATTCACACAAAAAGAAATTAATGTTCTTAACACTTTTGGGCAATGACGGTTATGTATTAGTCAGAGATCTTTGTACTCCATATAAGCCAGTAGATAAAAGTTACGACACACTAAAAGAAATGCTATCTAATTATATTAATCCTAAACCTAATGTTCTAACTGAACGTTACAAGTTTAAGGAGAGGAAACAAGGTTCAGAAGAAACAATAAGTCAATTTGTGACCGCATTAAAAAAGTGTTCACAGTATTGCGAATTTGGTACTAATTTAGATGATTCATTGAGAGATTAAGTTGTTTACGGTATCAGGGATAACAACATTAAAAAAGTTTAATGTCTGAACCTGAGTTAACGTTTAAAAAAAGTGTTACACTTTGTTTGTCAATGGAAGCAGCGAACAATGATGTGTCTCATTGGGAAAAACAAGAATTGAATTATCAGCGAGGAATGAAGTTTAAGCAAACCAGACAACCATGGGGACAAGTGAAGTCAAGGAAAGCACACAGATCAGATTCAATATCCAATAATCAAAAGGATTCTTCGAACAATTCAAGTTATGGCCGTAAAACTGTTTGTTAAAGCAGGTCATACAAAACCATTTTGTAAGTATAAGCATTTAACATGTACTAAATGTTCTAAAGTAGGTCATTTAATAAAAGTTTGTAAAGCTAAAAGTAAAGCTGGTAATGTTAATATACTAGAAGAGTCTAATATTTTAAATGATTTTGAAGATTTGCATATTGATAAATTGTTTTCATTAGAGACTGTTGATGTAAATTTTATTAAACCATTTAATATTAAGTTAGATGTAAGTGGAATTATTATTAATTTTCAAATTGACACCGGGTCTTCAATTACAGCTTTGTCTTATAGTGATGCATGTAGAGTGAATCTTAAATTGAAAGATATTCAAAAAAGTGATATAAGTTTAAAAGGTTATACTGGTACATTAATTATTCCAATGGGTTATTTAAAAGTGAGTGTGAAATTTCATAAAAAAATTGAAGTGTTGAATTTGTATATAATTAAAGAAGGTGGTCCTCCTATTGTCGGTAGAGATTGGATTGAGAATTTATCATTACCTATTAAAGGGGAAGTTTACTCACTTTCATCAAAAACAGAAATAAATATTTTTGAAGATTTTCCTTCAGTGTTTGGAGATGTACTTGGATGTTATAAACCTAAAGTGTTTAAATTATTTTTGAAAGATGAAAACATTAAACCTATTTTCTGTAAGCCTCGTGTGTTACCTTTTGCATTGAAAGATAAAGTGAGTTTGGAAATTGATAGATTAGTCAGTGAAAAGTTATTAATTCCAATAGAGTCTTCAGAGTGGGCTACACCAGTTGTGCCTGTTTTAAAAAGTGATGGTAAGATTCGATTATGTGGCGATTACAAGGTTACACTTAATAAATTTATTAAAATAGACAGATATCCTATACCCAGAGTAGGAGATTTAATGGCAATTTTGCAGGGTGCATCCAAATTTTGTGTTCTTGATTTGTGTCAGGCTTATCAACAGCTTTCATTAGATGAGGAATCACAAAAGTTAACAACTTTATCTACACATAAAGGACTTTTTGTATTTAAACGTATACCATATGGTATAGCTTCAGCTCCTGGTATCTTGCAGCGTGAAATGGAAAATATTTTGAGAAATATTGAGGGTACAGTTGCTTTTTATGACGATATTATAATATCTGGTAAATCTAAAGAAGAAGTTACTAAAAGACTTAGAGAAGTGTTAGAAAGATTATGTTCAGTAGGATTAACAGTGAGGAAAGATAAATGTAAATTGTTCCAGGATAGTGTTACTTTTTTGGGTTATAAAATAGATAAAGATGGTTTACATGTTCCTGAGGCTAGAGTTAAAGCTATTACATCAGTACCTATACCTGGTAGTGTTACTCAACTAAAAGCATTTTTAGGATTAGTAACTTATTATGGTAAGTTCAATAGAAATATGTCAACCAAAGCAAATCCTTTGTATAAGTTGCTTAAGAAAGATATACCTTTTGTATGGGGTAAAGACCAAAATAAAGCATTCAATGAAATTAAAAGTGCTATTTTGTCTAAGGAAATATTAATTCACTATAATCCAAAATGGCCTATCATTATAGCTTGTGATGCTAGTCCTACTGGTATTGGGGCTGTATTATCCCATAAATTACCAGATGGTTCAGAAAAGCCTATTGCCTTTACTTCCCGGACATTAAATAATGCCGAACGTGCTTATGCACAAATAGATAAAGAAGCTCTTGCTATAGTTTATTCAGTTAAGTATTTTCATCAATATGTATATGGTCGTGAATTTATTCTGAGAACAGATCATAAGCATTTTATTATTATTTTATTATTATCACATTATTTTTGGTCCTAAAAAAGGTATTCCTGTCATGATAGCAAATCGGTTACAGCGGTATGCAATATTCTTATCTGGCTATAATTATGAAATACAATTTGTAAAAGGTATAAATAATGGTAATGCTGATGCATTGTCAAGACTTCCTTTAGATATTACTGTGAGTTCTAATACTTCAGAATCAGATAATTACTCTATCAATTTAATTACTGAAAATATTAAAACAATTTCTGATTTAGATATTTGTAATGAAATTAAAAAAGATACTATTATTAAACAAGTTTTTTTTAGTGTTTTCACTGGTCAGTGGCCTACTGATATTAAAAAGTTATCTGAAGAATTAAAACCATATTATTTTTTACTACGTCTACGTCAATACCGTGGTTACCGAATACACTCACTTTATACCAAGATTCCATTTCATTATCATTAACTTTCGAGCGTTGTTCAATTGAATGCGTATAAATTTTGTTCTGAGAGATACCTAAGTATTGATTAATTATCAGTCTTCTTCCTTTATATAAAGTCTCTATAGTACTATCTGGATTATGTCTATAAGCTAAGCTATACGATACGATTAAGTCGTCCTCGGTTAGAGGAGTAAACTGTATGGGTGCGTCCCCGACTTGTCCTTGCGCGCGATCGCCACCTCCCTGCCTGACAGGGGACCTGTGTTCTACAGCGTTTTGCATCATTTAACTCACCGTATTAAAAGTGCAGCTGGAAAACAGGTTCTTTTTTTAAAACCATATTTTAACCGTAAGGATCAATTTTCAATTGAACAAGGATTATTATTTTGGGGACATCGTTTAGTAATACCGTCTAAATTTCGGACTGAATTACACAGCACTCACTTAGGTACTGTTAAAATGAAAAGTGTCGCTCGTTCTTTTATTTGGTGGCCTGGAATTGATATAGATATTGAAGGTATTACAAAAAGATGTGAACTTTGTTTGATTCATAGTGAGAATCCTCCAAAGGCAGTTCTCCATAGTTGGCCTTGGCCTGATGGTCCATCTATTAGGGTTCATTTGGATTTTTTAGGTCCTGTTAATAAAAGAATGGTTCTTGTGATAATAGATGCTTTTTCAAAATGGGTGTATGTGAAATTTATGCCTAATATAACTACTTTTTCAACTATTAAAATTTTAAGAGAATATTTTGCTTATTGGGGCATTCCTGCTAAACTTGTGACTGATAATGGTCCATCTTTATGTTCTAAAGAGATGGAAGATTTTTTACTAAAAAATAGAGTTTTTCATATTAAAACTTCATCTTATAATCCTGCATCAAATGGCGCAGCTGAAAATCTTGTTCGTACGTTCAAAATTTTTATAAAAAAATGTAACCCTAATTCTGACATTGAAGTTGATGTATATAGATTTGTTATGTCGTATAACAGCACTAAACAGTGTTCTACAGGGGTTACTCCTGCAGAATTACACATTGGGCGTATTTTGCCAACTCAGTTCGATAGATTAATTCCTTTTGCTAAGAATAATTATAACAAGTGTTTGGAAAATGCTAAACATGTTTTTAGAGGCAATAGAGAGAAATCTTATAAGATTGGAGATAGTGTCATGTGCAGAAATTAATGGTTCTGGTAATATGTGGGTACCAGGCACAATTATTAAAGTATTGTCACCTGTTACTTATCTGGTTCAAATTAATAATTCTTTAGCGTGGAAAAGACATATTAATCAAATTATTGATAGAATTAAAAATATTAATGATAATTATAAACATTTGAGTGATATTGGAACAGGAGTTAGTGAAAATAAACCAGTAATTGAAAGTATTATTGAGGAAGGAGGAAAAGTTAGTACTGAGGTAGAGAATACTAAGTCTGATGTTATTGAAGTTAAGCCAGAAGTCACACAGGTTAGGAAGAGTGATAGGATTATTAAAAAACCTCAAAAGTTAAATTTGTAAAACTAATTTTTATATTTTATTTTCATGATTCTTATTGTATTTATTTGTAATGTTCATGACTGTTATGTATACCTTAATACTATTATATTAATTCATGTTTTATAAAATTTATGTATACCTTAATACTATTATATTAATTCATGTTTTATAAAATTTATGTATACCTTAATACTATTATATTAATTCATGTTTTATAAAATTTATGTATACCTTAATACTATTATATTAATTCATGTTTTATAAAATTTATGTATACTTTAATACTATTATATTAATTCATGTTTTATAAAATTTATGTATACTTTAATACTATTATATTAATTCATGTTTTATAAAATTTATGTATACTGTTTAATATTTTGTTCTTTTTATGATTCTTTAATACTATTGTTTTTTTAAAATAATATTCCTAATTTAGTGTGAAGGAATCTGTAATGTCTTTGGAAATAGTTATTTCTTCCAGGATATATTTTGTATTAATTTAATGTTAAATAATAAAGAGTCATTCGTTGTTTTGCATTCATGCGGTCAAGTTGTGTGCTTAATGCTTCTATACATCTATACAGATATAACATCTGAATACTAAGTTTTTTTTATAAAATTAATGCCAAGTTCTAACTACTAAGTGGTGAGTATTGATTAATGATTAGTGAACACTGAACAATAATTATTAATTACAATTCAGAATTATACCCATTGCACATAATTGTACATTTGTATTTAAAAATTGATAAGGTTTACGTATTTAAAGTGGTCACCACGAATTAAAATATACTGGATACCCAACGATATATGATAAGGCGCTCCTAAACTGACTTTCAATGTGCAAAGGTGCACTAGCGCTCCAAGGGAATTAAATGTTTACTAATGGATTGACTATTTAAAATATTATGCATAAATAACAAATAATATTATGATTTTTTTGAACGATTAATTTAAAACATTCATGCATTTTCTTATTACTGTAATCTGCAATATTATTAACAATTAATAGGCACCATTGACCATTCTAAATATTCTACTATGACAAAATGGATTGATAAAGTGTTAAGTGAAAGGTAAGTATTATTAATAGGTAGTAAAAGAAAAATGCACATTTAATTATTTAATGAATATTATTTACATCTTTTTTTATTACATAATACAAATAATTTTACAAATTTATTAATATAGTTACTTAATACAAATTGCATGAAATACTTATACAGGGTGATTGATTAAGATAATGAGTGTTTTACGCTTAATCAATCACCCTGTAATTACAATACATAATATACAGTTCAAACCTTAAATTAAATTAGTCAACAAATCATGTTTTAACTAATTTAGATAATTTTTTTTTTGTTTTACTTAGTTTTTTTGAGTTTTGATTCACCAAGTAAGAATACTGCCTCATTCTCATAGTAATATGGCCTGATATCCATTCTCTTGTTATATCCTGAGGCTTAAAATGATTTTCACAAATCCGGGATTTAGATTTTAATGTAAAACCTAAAGCTTCATTCCAAACTTTCCATAAATCTAAATCTTTAGGTACACCAAAAGTACTTTTTTTTCTTTTAGAATCACAAAGTGGAACACAACAACTCATTTTTGTTTTAATGAAAAAAATATTTTGGATTAATGAAAAATGGGAAATCTATTTAAGTTATAAACATGAATTAAGATGTACGTCTATTTTAATTCTTGGTTATAAACAATGTCCAATGATAGTAATTAACATGACGAATTGACGAATATAATTTGTCATGGTTGTTTATTTAATTCCAAATATTTAGAAATTTGGCGGTAAATTATTTTGTAAAAGTTGCTACTAATATGATAACAAGCGCTAGGTGTAGTTTGCAACAGCTGTTTTGGCAAGTCAGTTTGGGTCCAAGAAAAATAGCAGTTCATATAGGTCGTTGGGTATCCAGTATATTTTAATTCGTGGTGGTCACTGGTTGTAGATATTATCTATGAAAGTAGTATAGTAAAATATAGAGAGCCTAGATAATAATTATAATTATTATTATCTAGTATAATTATTATGTAGGCTCTCTAGTAAAATAGTAAATAGTTATCTACTATCTAGCTTCTATGATTACTGAATAGGAAGTTCTCTGTGGTTCTTCTTTCATTCAATAAAGATACCAATCATATAATGTATAGTGTTCATTTTTTAGTATGATAAGTGTCATTACTTACTACTTAGTAGTAAAATAAAATTGTATTATTACAAGTCAAATTAACTTAAGCAATAATTGCCCTTGCACATTACTTAAGGTGATTTTGAAGAATAATAACATTCCTCAATCATAATGAGCAAAATCACCATACCTTGGATTCCAATAACATTTACAGTAACACCCATGATTGGTGGTTTCATTGTAGGTAACCTTGTTCGGAAAAACATCAAAGGATGGTACGAGGTAATCACAAATTATATTTATTTTTTTTTATCTTAATCATTTTAGTTATCTAATTCAGAAGATTTCGTATAACTTATGTATACATTTTTTTAGACATTGAATCGACCATCCTGGAGACCTCCTAATTATATGTTTGCTCCAGTTTGGACAACTTTGTATTTAGGAATGGGATATGCCTCATACATGGTATACCGTAGTGGAGGTGGATTTTTTGGTAAGGTTATGCCTTATGCCCAAAGTTAATATAAAAGTTTAATTCATGTCAATTTTTAATTTAAAGGTGCAGCAAAACTTCCTTTGGCATTGTATGCATCACAATTGGTTTTAAATTGGGCATGGACACCTTTATTCTTTGAGTTTCATCAGTTAAAATGGGTACACTGATTACATTTTTAATTATTACCTAACTATTGTATAATTTTAAATTATATTCCATTATAATTTTTTTCAGAGTTTGGTTGAAATTTGTGTTTTGTGGACAAACGTGGCTGGTTGCATTTTAACATTTTATAAAATAAACAAAGTGGCTAGTTATCTTATGATTCCATATTTAGGTTGGTTGTCTTTAGCAACAGCATTGACGTATAATATTTATAAAAATAACCCTGAAATATCAGACAAAGCTCATGATGAATAATTGTATTTATATTACAATAAGTTTGTATAATATTATTTTTATTATTAAAATTTAAATTGTCATCACAATATGTTTTTATAAATATATAATTATGATAATTATGAAAAAAAGTGATAGTATGTTCTAATATGCAAATAAGAATTGTCTAGGTTAATATTTTGGAGTTAAAATATCTGTTAAAATGACATAATAAAGGTATTTGTTATCTCCGTCTCACAAGTGTGTAACATACCAAATTTAACCTCAGTTGTTCATGTGTAGCTTTGTTAGTTTAAATTTAGAGTAAATTAATCTCTTATACAACTTATGGTATGAACATTATTTGTATTTGAATGTGATTTTTTTTACGATAGATAGTTCAGTTTTAAAGTGATTTATGAGCATTCTAATATAAGCTATTTTATGTATGCAAAACTTGTTATAAAATTATAAAATAATCCACATACTAACACAAACAATGTTCTTTCATTGAAGTTTCATAAGAGGTTAGAGGTTCACTTATAACAAAGCTTAGAATATTTTCAAGATAATGTAACATGATTGATAATGTAAAATAATAAATTATGATTATGACAACATTAATGGCAGGTAGTGAGCGAGTTGTTTACTTGGGTCTCTAATAAATGTATTAAAGTGTATGACCATCCATAAGTTTTGGTGCCTGTTTATTGTGAACAGGTTTTTTATTAACTGTGTCGAGTCTCTAGTCCATCTTTAATTAAGTGTTTATCAGACGATAAATTTTAAATATTTAACTTTTTTAGATAAATTAAACATTTTATTTTTTGGTTAAAAACCTTGATTAATGTATAGGTAATATAGTTTCATAAAAATAACTCTTACTGGAATTAAAAAGAAATTTAAGTGTAAGCTCGCTTAATGATATGTCATTAAGCAATGTTAGTTTAATTATTTGCAACACAAATTGAACAAGGCACTATAGTCTATAACCTCCTTAAATTTATCATTTCTGAACACAATGATTCATATTATGTTATTTATAATTGTAGACATTTATATTTTATTTTTTGTGTGTAAAAAGCTTTTAAAGTGGTAAAAAAATCCATTGGTTTTTTACTTTGAAGACTTCTGGGTACCTAGTTAATTGGATATATTCTGTACTAGGAGATCAAAAGTAGAAAAACCAATTATTATTCTTAATCAGGGGAAAAAATAATGGTAATATCAGTTTTTGACAAAATTTATATTATTGTTTTTTTTTGTGTATGATACTCAAAAGTCATAATCGAAATACCTAATCATACATTTGAAATGACTATAACTTTTAAAATAATAGTTACCGAAAAATGATTTTTAAACTATTGTTTTTATTATTAATAAACAAGCTTACAAATACAAATTGAGAAGGTACTGGTGAAGTGCAATGGCGGATTTTCAACATTTCTAGGGAAGAGAATGGGGATATAATATGTATTTCGAACATATTATTTTTATAAATTAAAATAAATATAAATCAACATCTTAGGGGTGGGTCCAAATACCTTGTACTATTTTCCGCCGTAAATCCTCCACTGGTGAAGTGCATTATTGGTTGTCAGTAATTTTGTAGTCAAGGGATATCTAATATTTTGCTAGTATCTATTCATTAATTCCTATTATCTATGGAATAGATATTAATCTTTATATAGATCAAAATGTAAATTGCAATATATTCTGGGAACCGAAAAAAAATCTCCCGGAGGGAGGTAAGTTTATAAAACTTTATAAACAAGTTTTTTTAATAGTTATAGCCCCAAATATTAGTTACAGCGATAATAATATATACAATGGTTATTTTTTATAAATATAAACTTTTTTTTTTTGTAAAAATATTCCCGAAAAGTCATCCAAGTTAGTGTATACTGTATATCACGATTTGAGATATACTTAAAATACTTATGTATATCTTTTATGTAATTATATATCCTAAATGTATCCTAAATCATGGCGAGAGTGACTGTAGATGTAGATTTTAAAATGATTATAGCACCGACGCACCGAGTGAAATTAGTATCAATTTGTTGTTTTCAGTTTTCACTCACAGTCTGTGGTTGCCATAGTATATAAGGTCTATGGTTGTTGCACAGAATAGATAAATGTTGTTTTGTTAATTGTTATCATTTGATAATGCATTTTTTACTTAGACCCTACATCAATGTAAAAAATGCATTATCAAAATAGTATAATCACAGAACAATAATATAATATAAATATATAATTATTATTATTACAATTATTCTAAATTTCTGAATTCGTTCTAACCTTCTAACCTGTTAATTATTTTATTTCATCACTTATGTTTCTTGTTAGTTCTCTGGTCTACTCTTCTGCGTAAGGTATTTGCTATCCACCATTTATTTCACCACAAATTGGTCTTATTTATTCGTTAGTCATTACTAGTGAGTAGTAACACAAGTGAACGGCCATCTACAAATACTTTCAAATTACTAATCTTTGAGTTCTTGAGAAATTAGCTGTGGATCCCCGATTGATTACAGTACATTGAGGAAAATTATAAAATATTTATAGAATAACAGTATAACTTACAAGAGTTTAAATTACCATATAATATTATTAAATGGAACAGTATTGTCACAATAATTATGCATAGTTGTTTTCAATCAGCATACTTATAGTTTTATTTTGTGTATAAATATCTTCACATTTATTTTTAAATAATTATTTATTACCTAACATGGATTCGTTAATTAAAAGTGTTGGTGAGAGTGATTATCAACCAGAAAAATGTATGTACAAATATAATACATTCAAGTAACAAAAAATTTTCATATGATTTATGAATTAATTTAGATGTAAAAGAGTTATCTCAAAGATGTATGGGTCCTGAAGAATTGTTACAACAGAGAACAAATGTACAATCCTTGGGTGAACAAATAAATACAATGCTCAAGAAAAATGTATTTTACAATTATATTCAATTTATTGATACCGCCAAAGAAATTGCTAGTAAGTTATAAAACAAATTATCTTGTTTGGTGAGTTTCTATAGTTAATAATTACATTATTATTATTTATAGATTTAGAAGGTGAAATGTATCAGTTGTCACATTTGTTAACTGAACAAGCATCTTTACTTAATTCATTGGCTAGTTCTTCAATTGTTAGCGAACAAATTTCTAATTCTGGCCAAGAAGTAAATGGCGTTCAAAATGTTGAAATAGATAATGTAGTTGAAGAAAAAAGAGTTCATAAATTGCTGAATATTATGGAAAAAGTTGAAAACTGCAATGTTTGTATTACCTACCTATAAAACAGTTTCCATGTGTAATAGTATACATAATAAGCTTGATTTTAGAATTTAGTTGATGTTCCTGATCGTAAATGTTTGCATGAAGGAGATTTATTAGAATTGGATCCTATTGAAAATACACCAGTCCAAAGAATTCATTGTTATCTATTTACTGATATTTGTATTGTTACCAGTTGGTTGTCTAGCAGGTGATTAGTTATTATAGTCGAAAGCATGTATCACAGTAGACTTTAAATTTTACTTGTTTACTTTTAGACGAGGACCAGCTAGATATAGATTTCAGTCAATGTATGATTTATGTAATCTTGCTGTTGTAAATATTAAAGATATTAAAAATTCTTTTAAATTGCTTGCTTTTCCGGAAACAAGAGTATTTCAAGCACCAAACACTGGACTTAAGGTTAGCGATAAGCAATGTTTTAAAATTAATTTAACATGTTATAACTATTTATAGAATGATTGGTTATCAAAATTTGAAGTCGCTAAAAAGTCACAAATCTTGGTTGAAAACAAAACGAAAAGTACTATCGACCATAAAATGATCCAAAGAACAGATTCCATTCAATTAGTTCATAATTGTAAGAATTAAAGTTGACTTAAGTTGAAATAATTATATTTAAATATGAATAATTTGTAAATTATTATTATCAAATAGTTGATTATAAGTACATAGAGATGAATTAGTTGAATCTAAATTCAAAATAATTTATCCCAAAAAGTTAGTTAGAAATAAAAGTTCTAGAAACTAACCATTTTTACCTAGCTGCTAGGAAATCTTATTTAGTTTGTTTATATTTCAGAATTAGAATCTGAGCAAAGTAATAAATGTATTGGTTTTACAATTTTTTTCTGTCTGTCATCATTTCTTGGGATAATTCATATGATTTGATCTCCACCTTTGAGGATGGTTTCTGGAAGAAAATTTGAACTAGTTAGTATTTGCGGGTAGTAGTTTAGAGTATTAGTAATACCTATATGTTAATATCAAGATTTTCCAAACGTAATATAAAAATTCTCTTTTAGAGCTATGTGTGAAGTTAGTTATTTTTAATTTTATTGTCTTTAAATATTGATAAAAATCTGTAATGACCTGTTTTGGTAACCTAACCAACAAAATTCTGATTTTGGAAAAATAATAGATTTATTTTTTGCGCTTTTTTACTAATCACCAATCACCGTGCTATATTGTAATATGATATCTAAATATTCTATATGTAGGTCACAAAATGTTGGGAATATGCTGTCTAAAGTTAAATATATTCAACTAATCAACATGGTGAGTTGCGAATGCAGCTTTACATAAGTGAATACTTGTAAAACAATTATACAGTTAGAATATACACTTATTGGTGCTTGCTACTGTCAGAATCCAAATTTTATACATAATAATTTAGTACTTATAATATTATGTTTTTACATTTTTATATATTAATATAATTAAACATAGTTGATTGTCAATTTTAGCATTTGAACCTGAAACACAAGAACCAGAATTACCAGAATGGATTATTGATTTAGCAGATGATTTAGATGTATTAATTGCTCAAAGACATTTTGAAGATGCTAATTCTTTGATAACTAAAGCCAGGAAATATTTAGATGAACACAAAAATCAAATATCAACATCAATTGAACAAGAAATAAAGTATATATTTTATACATTTTACTTAATTATATATTTTTTTAATTACTAAAAGGTATTTAGAGAATAACTAATTTGATTAGAATCACATCTGAAAATTGGATCCATACTAAACACTAATATATATTTATAATTTATATTATTGCTTAGATTAATTATATAAAAAAATCTAGTATAAACCCGGTACACACTTGTTATGTTAAGTGTGTATAAAATTGAGACAACAGCGAGAGAAGTTACTTTTAAAGCAGATTCATCCTTCCTTTAGTCTTCTACTATAATGAAATGAAAGCTAAAAAAACTAAAAATAATAATAAATTTACATTGGTAATAATAATATATTTATATTATTTTACTTCATATAAAACAAAAAGATTTGGCACCTTGATTAATGTTAACTGTACAACATAATTAATATAAAATAGTGTATACAAATTACTATTTGTTTTGCGTTTAATGATTTAATTATGCCCACTCCTGTTTCTAAAAGTATTACTTTCTAAAAATAAATTCACATCTTTAAAAACAAAACTTCAAATATACAAATCACTACTAAAACCCATATGGACGTATGGTATCCAACTTTGGGGATTGGCTAAAAAATAAAATTTAAATAAAATTCAGGCCTTCCAAAATATTACCTTTCGTAAAATCACAAATGCTTCCCCCCCCCCTTCGACTCTAACATGACCCTCCTCAAAGACTTAGGATAAAATAGTAGAAGAAGAAGCTACTATTTTATAATAAATTAGAAAATCATGAAAATCCTCTAATAAAAGGCTTACATATCCCTGCCTTTTATTATTCCACTTCCTGGAATTCGCTGACGCTGACTGAAAATATTTAAAAAATATTTTCATGAATATTACTAAAACCTGTATGAATATACTTACAAGTTTAAGATAATTATACATAAGTAGTAATAGTTAGACATGAATAATTTTTTTATATTTCAGAACTAAATTGGAAAATCGTATTCAAGCATTAACATTAGTCCTAACTAAAGAACTTCAAGTTTCTCCAGATAAATCACATAAAGGTGGATTACGAGCAGCTCGAAGAGCAGTTAGAATATTAAATCAATTGGATAAATCTTCACAAGTATATAATATTAAAAAAATTGTTTTGTTTTATACTGATTTTTTATATTATAGGCATGTGATCTATTCCTGAAAGTTTGCTCAAATTTATTAAAATCTCAATTACAGTATGTAAAACGTGATGGTGCAATGTCAACATTTGTTAAAAAATATTCAATGGTATTTTTTGGAACTACAATAGAAATTACACATGAATTTTTATACAAAGCTTTTCCAAATAGTGCATCATGTTCTTCAGGTAATATCACTAATAGCTTAAATAAGTAATTTTTATATGATATAGCCGTATGATAAAAATTTGTTTAGCTTTTATTTTATGGACAATTCAAGAAGTCAATGATTTTATGGTAGTTTTAATCAAACATATGTTTGTTCCTCAAACATCATTATCCAATTTATCTGAGTGTATAAAAGTGATACACAAAAATTGTCAAGAGGTAATATTAATATTAATTTAATAGTAATTATTTGCTAAGAACTAATCAGTATCTATTATAAATTTTAAAATTACTCGGAAAGTTTAAAAAATAAAAGTGGGATATTTTTAGGTGTCTAGAGAGTCACTATAATGAATGTGTTAAATTTCAATTCAATAATCATTGTATACAAAAACGATCCTGAGAGAAGACGGTCTGTAGACTACCTATAATATTACTGAGCTCTGAGCATATTTGATAATATCATTGTGATTAAAGTATTAAAGTAATTAATTTTACAACCAATCAATAGAGCTGCAGTAGTTAAATTTAAATTATTAATATGAAACTTTTAAGTACCAACAAATAATATTTTTAACTTATTACTAAAATCACGATTTTTGGATTTAATTTATAATTTCATCCAAATTTGAATTTAAAATGTGTTTTAAAAATAACTATGTTTAATATTTTTTAGATTTCTCAATTACAGTATGAACTATTTATGAAAATCATTGTTCTAAATTTTCAAGCTTTTTCAAAATTGAAATGTAAAGACTTAGAAAAATAGCCTTGCCTATGAATCATTAATTGTATCAACTGCTATTAAAACAGTTTTTAAAGAACCTTTTATTCAATTTTGAATCTTTTGATATTTTTGGTATAAAATACCCAAAAAAAATAAAAATTTATAATTGTTCAAAACGAGTTATTACAGTTATTAGTTTTTGATTAATAACTAAATATGAAAATCTTAAATCCAATTTCATACGTCCAACTTTAAAAATTTGTAGAACATTAATTTTACTCTCCAGTAAATTTTTTTTTAATAAAATGTAGTATAACTTAAGGGGAATCTTATAAGCAATTTCAAATCTTTATGAATTTCTCACTCAAAATAATTTGTCAATTTTTGTTATTTATATGAATTTTTTCAAAATGTTTAGTTTTGACGTTTATTTAAAATTATTGTGGATTTAAGTTCAAATGTTTGTTTTGTTAATTTCCACTAAAAAAATTTCTAAGAGACATTAGTGAAAAAAAATCTAATAAAACTCAACATTTGTCTTATACCTATGAATAGCTCATAAGAGTTGCAGTATTTCAAAAATGTTTCTGTACATAGAAATGGTGCATTTTCAAAAAATGGTTTTGCGTAAAAATCTCTGGTCTTCTTGAAAACTAAGAGGACATTTTTGTTTTTAAGCTCTCAAAGTAGCTATTATTTTATTGTTCTATCAGAAAAGATGCTGTTGAAGAAAGTCAAAAAAATTTTACCGCCCAAAATATGACTATATAAAAATTTACAATATTTTTTTATTATTATTTTATATTAACTGGTTGTTCTTGCCAATATTAATCCCGGTAAATTGTGTCCAAATTTATATATTCATTTGAAGGATACTTCCCACGACTTATCATTTATTCATTAAAGTTATTCTTTGATAAATTCTGTCCATAAAACAAAGTAAATCTAATAGTCCTACTTACTACTACTATTATTAAATTTCTAACTGGCATATATATGGGTTTTTTTTAATTGTCTACATTATTTATTGAAATCTTAATATTGGTATGTTTTTATTTTAGTTATGTGATTATGGGATAGATCTTCAGTTTCAAATTGATGGGCAACTTAGAATTCCGCTTACAAAATCAATAAATGATATTAAGGAAAAGACTATTGAAGTAATTAAAATAAGATTTTCCGAGGACAAATGGAAACCTTTCAATCTAAAAACTAAACAACAGAGAGATAAAATTGTTGATGAATTTACAAATTATGGTTTTTCAAACATTGAATCTTACAATAAAGGTTATTTTGAGCTTAGAAATTATGTTGCAGAACAAATAATGAAATAAATTTGGTGTTTTTAGGTGATTCGTGGATAATGCTAACTCAAAACACAATAACATTCACTCGTACTTACTTATTACTTTTAAATGATTGCTTAGTGCTTTATTCAACTGATTTGGCAAATGTTATTGATCAACTACTTTATGAAGTTTTTGCTGCTCATTGTAATTACATAAAGAGCTCTATGAAAAATAAAAACTTTGTAAATGATGTGAGTATTTTTAAATAATTAAACAATTCTACATTTTTTTAAATACTTATACTATATTTAAATTCATAGATAAATATTATTACAACAAATGCCAGATTTATCCTAGACATATTTTTATCCCATTGTTTCAAATTGTATTCGGCATCTACTGGAAATGTAAATCCACAAATTCACACTCGTTTAAAATCAGAATTTGGTGTAATTCCTACCCAAAATATAACTGGATATATTTAAAATTGTATATTTATTTTCATAAAATAGTTATATTGTTTTAAATGTTTTAATACTGAATAATAAACCATAATTTATCGTATTGTATTTTCATAATATATGTATATGTATATTATTTTTATATGTTAGCAATTTATTGTATTTATTTAATGATATTATTTATACTTACTTTACTCTTACATGTATTATTTAGTAAAAATATTAATTTGCTGGTTATTTAATACCTTATGTTTAAATGTAAATTGTTATCTATTAATATATTATTAATTTATAAAAGAAAGTTACTAACTTTAATTATATACAATATAGAGAACATTTATATAATGAAAAATAGTATTAATTACAAAGATTATCTGGTAATAAAGAATAATATATATCAAATAAAAAGTTTAGAATATCTCTTTTGTTTCCTTAATAGTTTGTACTTAAAAAATATAAAACTAAAAATGAGTACTATAATGTTATAAAAATATTATAAGGAAAGGATTTTAAACTTATCAACTGTATTTTATAATATAGTTGTGGCTAACCCAAGTCATAAGTTATACACTTTTAACCTACTCCTAAAAGGTTTAATATCCAATATAAAACACAAAAGTCATATAAAGAAAAAGCTAATCTAAATATTTGTTAAAAATGTCAAGTTATTTACGTTTAATATTTGTTTAATTACAAAAAATAAATAAATAAATATTTTGTTGTATAAAAATTGGTGTGGAAATTTTCTGGTTTTGTTAGTTTTTCAGAATAATTTTACTTCATCAAAGTACAAACTAGATTAAATATTCAATAAAAAATCATTGTCTATGTAAAAGATGATAATTTTCTTTTCCAACACATGATGATAAATACTTAATATATAGAGTGATTCACTAAACATGCTTATTCCCATTTTTGCCATTTTGCAATTTTTAAAATTTTTTTTATATATTTATTTGAATTCTTGAGATTTCTTTTACTATTTAAGGAGTATCCTGTGGCAATACAACATTTTTTTTTAAAAATAACTTCCTTATTTACTGTAAATTATTTAATGGGTAATTTTTTTGAAAATGTTGTTATATGTAACTAATACGCAACATTTAAATGAATGATTACTCAATTATTAAAACTTTTCTACTAAGGAGTAAATTCCCTAAACATTATTTAAAAATATATCAATTGATATAATATTGAATCTAGTATTAAGTTGCACCACCGTTAAAAATATTTAATATTGGTGGATTAATAGTATTCAATTTAATTTATTAACCCCCATATCTTTCAAACTAATAGCATGGACAATGGCGCCGAAGTCCTAAAAATCTAGTAGGGTGAAAAATATTTTAAGAGGCCCAACATTTAAATATCGGAAAAAATGGCATACCTTGGAGAAGAAAATGGTCGATATGAAGCGGTCTTATCTTAAATTTTCAAAATATGTCGGGCCATGGCTCGACCTTAACATAGGGTTTGAACGGATCTATGTTCTTTATACCTAAGTGCTCGAGTTAAATAATTTAAAATCTTGTTTTAATTTTGATTTGGATACATCAAAATTGTTAGAATAATTATTTGTATTTAAAAAAATTTGATGAAATGGTTTGTACATTGTTTTAACTAATTTTTTGGTTCAGTTTATTAGCTGTATTACGGGGGGGGGGGGGGGCTGAAGCCACGCTGTAAATTTTAAATGTACTAGTATTACAAATAAGTTTTCTCCAGTCTACCACACTTATATTTACATAACATTCATTTAAATTAGAAACCCATATTTTAAGTTAGTAATATCAATGTGATAGATCTTCATTTTATGTCCTATGTAGGTATATTATCGTAGATTAAATTTAAAAAAAAAATGACTAGTTAAAACTCAAAAATAAACTTTATACTTACTGAATAGTAACTAAAATGTAGTAAGCATAGTACCTCTAGATCTTTTATGACTGAAAACTTAAATATACTAAATATAATTTAGTATTGTACAGCGCGGGATAGAGACCTAACCCACCGAGATTTTAAATTTCTACCGGCCCTCAACAAAGTATCGCCCATTCGAATAATATTTTTATGATCACTCTTTTAGTATGTGTGCTTTAAATAATAATTGTTTCTCTAAAGCACATTTACAAATTACCTATTCAGTAGGTACATTACATTAAGTTACTTAGTATACTTCAGTTATATTATTTAAAAAAAAACGCAAAATATAACTTATAAGATAGATAATATAGATAAAATAAAATATAATATAGATCGCCTGGATTTATGCAATTTGTATACATTTATTTTTATACTCATCAGTCAACACTCATGAGTCATGAGTCACGGCCTAAGTATGAGTAGTATGGCGATTTTTAATCAATTTTTTATAACTATAAGTTTAAAATTTGATTTTTTTTTAGGTATATATATAATATATTTATATAATTCTATGACGTATATCGTATATAGATAAAATACATTATATTATTATTTTAAATTATTCTAGTTTATATCAGTGTTTGATATGATACTGATCTTGAATTTTTACGCGGCCGATCGAGATTTTCTCGGTAGCTCACCGGTTCAATCCGGGCCTGGTATTGTATAATTTAAAATCAGTAATATCAATGAAATTGACATTTGATATGAGACTTATGAAAGCACCAGAATATTATTTAGTTAATTTATTATATAATTATTATAATATTCGATATTATTCAGTCAGTTCACTTAAAATTATTTTAATAACATCCAATTTCTTTGATGAAAAAGATATTTAATAATACCTAATCAATAATCATAAACAAAAGATATAGTGATGTTCGTGAGACGACGTGAATCAGAGTTCATACCTATTAAATGGGTAATTTTAAAAAATAGCGCTATCGAGATACTGTTACACCCATAGACCTATAAAAGAATATTCTATGGTTACACTGAACCATGGTTCAGGTATATTAAATTCCCTTTGCTTTCAACGATATATCCCGAGGTTAACCGAGAGTGAAAACATCCGAGTTCGGCTTTTTTGAAGGACCTGAGATGTGATTGGATCATCCATTTTGTTGATCAAACTCTGAAGTCACATGTTCGCACTAAGCGAATTTTCTTTGTGTCTTACTTCAGGTTAAGTCCGTGAAAGTGGATTTTTAACCATAAGTTTTTACATTTTTACGTAGAGTTAGCTTAACATAAGTAATTTGTTGCCGACTTACCATTTGCCAACGGTAAATATTTTCAACTCAAAATGAACGCTGAAAAACTGAAAAAACTCAGTGACCAGGTGCGAATAGGCGGTAAAGGTACACCACGACGAAAGAAGAAGGTTGTACACACAACAGCAGCCACAGACGACAAAAAACTCCAAAGTACACTTAAAAAGTTAACAGTTAACACAATACCTGGAATTGAAGAAGTAAATATGATCAAAGACGATGGTACTGTGATACACTTCAACAATCCAAAAGCACAAGCTTCACTGGCAGCAAACACATTTGCTATTACGGGGCATGGTGATACAAAATCAATGTCTGAACTACTGCCTGGCATATTAAATCAGTTGGGTCATGAAGAAATTGGTCAACTAAAGCGTTATGCCAGTGGGTTTGCTAGTAATAATCTCATTAGTAAATCATTAATTGAAGATGATGATGAGGTGCCGGATTTGGTCGGTAACTTTGATGATGCCAGCAAAGAAGAGGTAGTAGCCAAAGGATCGTCAGAAGAAAAGACTGACAGTACTGAGAAAGCTATTGTCGAAGAAAATGCAGAGAGCTCAAAGAAGGAATAATAATTGGTAAACACACATTTATTTTTAAGGTCTTTTTTATGGTTATAAAACATTTTAGTTACTGATTAACTTTTAGAAATGTTTCCTTTAAATTATCATCTACTCAAATTTATAACAATTCAATTAAATAAAGAAAATTAACAAATATTTGTTCATGTTTTCTCTTATTCTGTGAAATGTTTCAATAATTATATTCAAATTAATTTACATGATAAGAACGTCCAAGACAATTAATTAATGAATATATTTTATATTTATTAACTGGGTAATAGTATTTATGTGTTGAAATAAATTAACAGAGTACACAAGTTTCCATTTTGACTTTTCAGTGTGTATTTATGCACAGATGTTCTCACACATATCTTAGTAGCTTGTAGTCTGTTACATGCGAGGTTACATGTAAGCCTTACTATGAAAGTGTAATGTTCACCATCATAGCTAACCCTTGCTGAGACTGTTATGAATATTAACTGTTTTTTTTGGTCGATTTTATTAGTAAAATCTTAAATCAGCTAAGTTTGTAGTGACATTGTATTTAAATTAAAAATGAGATTGTTTAAACCTAAATGAATTTAATTTAATTTGATTACCAAATTCATGTGCTAAAAATGATAGGTAGTAAGACTTATAAATTAACTTGCCAATTGTTAACTAAAATATTAAAGGAAAACGATACCTTCTTATATTAACTACATTAAAAATCACTTGTAATAATACACCTATAAGGCTTCAAATTATAATTGATAGTATTCGGTTAAATTTATCGTCTTATAAATAAGAACTGGAGATAGTAGATGTTTACTTCATGATGTATTTCATTACTTATTTATATAAGAGGATTATTTGGATTATATCCAACGTACTTTGGATTCATTTTGTATTTTTATCCTTATATAAACCTTATGTTCCTACTATCCAACCACAATTTATTTAAAAGGTACTTGTGATGTGCATACAACAATATATTAACTTGTATAAAAAGTTAAACTTAGTAACAATTCTTCCATCAAATTATTTTTTTTTTTTTTTAGTTATAATATCTATTATTTTATATTTCAGGATTGATGGTGACTAAAACAACAACTCATATTGAGAACATTAATAATTTGCAGTAGTGACCATATTCAATCATAACTATAATAAAATTAAAACAAACAAATAATAGCATTTGATTCTGAAAACTGTAAATTTTAAAATTCATAAATACTTCTTTCTCTTGTAAATCACTTTATATTTTGTTCGATGTACTTTTTGCTAAGTATAAATAAAATATACTATTATTACCTAAAATTTGTTTGATTTAACATGTTTATTTTTCTATTGTGTTAATGTGGAAAACTCATATTTTTCATTTGACAGGCACTGGCGCTTTGATTAATGTTAACTGTACAAAATAAATAATATAAAATAGTGTATACAAATAATTATTTGTTTTACATCTAATGATTTAATTAAGCCCACTACCGTCCTCTAAAAGTATTTCTTTCTAAAAATAAATTCACATCTTTAAAAACTAAACTTCTAATATACATAACCACTACTGAAACCCATATGGACCAATGTCATACTTAGAGGGGGTGTAGGAGGTGCATAGCACCAGGGCCTTTTAGCTGTATTTTATAAATGGAGTCCTTAAGCCCCTAATCGGTCTAATCAACAAGTAGCAACTGAAACTTTATATGGGGCCCAAAAAATTAGGTGCACTCCTGTGCTTAAATACACCACTGATATGGACGTATGGTATCCAACTTTGGGGATTGGCTAATAAATAAAATTCAGGCCTACCAAAATATTACCTTTCGTAAAATCATAAAGGCCCCCCCCCTTGTCTCTAACATGACCCTCCACAAAGACTTAGGTATAAATATAAAAACAGTGGAAGAAGAAGCTGCTATTTTCTATAAACTATTTTTAATTTTATAATAAATTAGAAAATCATGAAAATCCTCTTATAAAAGGCTTACATATCCTGTCACTTCCTGGAAATCCCTGTCGCACACTGAAAAGGAAATAGTGTAGGGATCATCTAACTTCATCTCAATAAGTTGTAAGTAATCACATAATAAACAAGTTAAGTACTACTGATGGGTGGCTTCTTATTCACGCAACTCCATGATGTTTTGTTACCCTAATATCACATATACTTATCGTGCTTAATTGTATAGATTGTATATATCTTGTAAAAAAAAAAATAAATACTAATTTCAATAATTTAATGCATGAAAAAGTGTAAGTATGATGTGGAAATGTATGAAATAAAGTTATTTATCAATCAATATTAAACTCCAAAAGATTCTTTAAGGCTTTTAAAAGCGTTTTCTGACACAGATTTTGAAACGTATTTCAGCAATTCCTTGATATCTGGAATTGAAAAAATACTATATTAATAAAATGGAACTTATAGATAAATTATTTTTATTATTTTACAATCTATATCAGAGGTACTCAAACCGTGCGTTGAGCTCTCGGAGGAATCGCGAGAGCTGTCCCCTACAGCGTCCTATAACTGAAAACTAATATCTGTCATGATAAATAAATATTTTGTATAAATTGATAGCACATTGACTTTTAGTAATTTATGATTTAAACTGTCTAATTTTTGTGAACATAAAGGAGCCGTGGAACGAAGAAGTTTGAATACCTTTGATGTAAATAGATTTTCACAATAATTATCAATATCATTTATCAAGTATTGAAGTATATGATCACTTATCAGTGAAAAATAAAAAAATGACAGAATAGCTGTGAAAGAAGACTTCTTAAAATAATGTACCTACTGACACTTTCTATTTTGTATGTTTAATTATTTATCATTTTTATAAAAAATCTTAACACAGTTTACGCTTTATTTTCTGTGAAGATTACTTATAACTAATAAAGAGAACAAAATTTGAAATATTAAAGAATGTAATTTTGATTTTTTTAATAAATTCCTAATTCTCTGATGCCTAACAACAAAATTATGCTGTATATGCATAATATATAATCAAATATTAATTGACTCACTTAAATATTACTCAGTTGTTTTTTGAAAAAATAACTAAGATGAATGCAGAATAAATATTCAATTTTTTTATTTATCACGGTAATTATTTTTTAGTGTTCAATTATACTTACTTGTTACTTCATCACTAGAACAAAACATCACTAACATTTGTAATCTTGGTAATTCACTAAGGCCAATTAAATAATCTGTTATATCACATCCATTTTTAATGAATTCTATACGTAAAATCCTTATAATATCCACAAATAGATCATTATCCATTGAATTACGTACAATTGATGGTATGCGCTTTCCAGGAATTTGCTAAAATAAATTTAATTAGGTTACTATAATAGTTAATGAATTTAAAATTTAAATCATACTTTGAAATATTGAAACAATAATTTTGGATCATTTTGTAAGTATGCCCAATCTTGTTTGAGTTGAACATATGTTAGTGGAACAGGAGGTATAGTGACATGATTTTTTACAGTTTTAACAGAATTCTTTTTCATAGGAATAATTTCTTTGTCTAAAGATTGATCTGTATGTTTTTTTGCACATACTTCCTTCAGCGTGGTTTGAAGTAAATGTATGTTGTTTAGTTTTTCTTGGTCTACTTGAACATCTTTGATTTTAAGTGAGCTGAAAGGTTTCTAACAAAAATAATTAACCAAAATCATATTAAATTATCATCAACTTTATTACACAATATTTAGTCAGTTATATCTAGTGAGTTTTAAATGTATTACCTCATGTAAATTTAAATATATTAGCTTATTATCAGCAATTTAATATTTTAATTATAATATGTAGGTACTTATATTTTAAAATAATGAAATATTAATCTTTTTTTTTACTAGCTTTTAGTCAGAAAATATTTATCTTATTCCTTACTATTCAAGTAAACAAATATTGTACAGAATAGGTTATTGCAGATCAAATTTGTATCTATTACCATTGACTACCATTAATACTCTCAACTAGCCGACCATAAACCATATAACCGAAAACCTATCCAGTAAGCAATCTTTATTATTTATAATCAATGAAATTAGTAATTACTCATCAAAGTCTAAACAAACATACTGCGGGTCTAGTGGAAAAAAAAGTTGAAAAGAAATTGTTAACAGTAAGTCATTGTATCATAAACCATACTACATGTAATGAGATACACAGGGAATAAAAGGGAGTTCAATAATGATTCAAAACATAATTACTTGAACATTTAAAGTATTTGTCTAATTAAATTTTTTTAGTATTCTATGGTTGAATAAGTTTAGATTACTTACTTTTGATCTTAAATGTGGAGGCTTTTGTATAGAAGTTATTTGTTTACAACCAACTCTTTGAGGCCAATTGGGAATAACAATTTGTATCGGTTTGTCATCTTCTTTACATAACATTTTTGAACTAATAATTTTACTTTGTAAATTATTAGTTGTATTTGTATTTTGACATTTAATATCAGAGATTTTCTGCTTTTCACACTATTAAAAATTATTTATTTAATTATTAAAGGCACAAATATAAATTATTTCACTAACCTGTTTAATTTTATTGTTCACAACTTCAATATCAAGTTTAGCTTGTTTATTATTTGGTTCTAATTTTAATATATCTTGTATATCTCTTTTAGCTTCATTGTACATTCCAAGAGCCATATAAGCTGCACTTCTCCTTTGAAATGCTTTCACATATGTGTGATCTAGTTCAAGTGAAGATGTGCAATCAATTATTGCTAATTTAAACCTGGAAAAAAATTAACGTGCTGTATAATGTACTAAGTAATGTTATATTTTTGCAAGTCTTACTCATTTGTCTTTAGATAGCATAATGCTCTATTGGCATAAAATATTGGATCTTTATCATAATATTCTATTGCTCTTGTGTACCTTAGTATAGCCTCAGCCCATTTTTGCTTTTGCACTAATGCATTACCCTAAATTAAAAATAATTAAATCATTATGACAATGGAAGTTTAATATTATATATTTTATTTTATACAAATCAAAAACTAAAATGTATTCAAATAATTAAATTAAAATTCAACATAATATATTATACAGTCAGAAAATAAGAAATATAATAGTTTTAAAAAAGTAGTATTAAGAAGGATATGATGATAACTAACATAACTGTCATAATTGGACATCAGTATAACTTTTGATAAAAATATTTAGTTATAGTTTCATGAGAGTGGAGGGTAAGAAAAAAATGAGGAACTGGAAATTATGTTCCAGAAAAAAAACATATTAAGTGTAATCAGAAACCGAAGACTTCAATGGGCTTGTCATGCTATCCGAAGCCAGAAACATCTGATAACGATGGTTGAAGATGAGAACTCAGTTGTTAAGGGACCACTGGGAAGACCACAATTGAAATGAGAAGATGAGATAGTGAAAGACATGGAAACACTGAAAGTAGGATGGGATTGGAATATAAAAGCAGTGGATAGGGGACGCTAGATGATTGGATGTGTGAAGGGATTGTCTTGATGGCCATAAAATCCAAAAAGAAGAACAGTTTGTAGATTTTAACAAGCTGAATATTTTTTTTATGTTAGTAAAATAAATAGCAGAACAATTTTATAATTGTTTTATTAATTACCAAATTTTTTTCATATAGGCCTTCTGACTGTTTGGATTGTAACTTATTATTTAAACAGTCAACACTTGAACTATAATTATCATTTTTCTTGAGTTCATTTTGAGTATCTAGTTCTTTGCAAGCATTATCCTAAGGAAATAAATGTGAATGTAATATTCAAGTTTTAATGGAATGTGGTTAATAATTATAATACATACTACATCAAACTTATCCCAAGCCGAATAATCCCATGATGAAATTTTGCTTTTACTAGATTTTGGTGGATTAATTTTAGATTTTTTCTTTTCATTGGGATTCTGAAATTTAAATTGTGAGATAAACTTACAATTTTTTTTAAAGCAATTCAGATTTCAGTATAATATAAACATTATAAACTGTACCGGAGGAGAATGTTCTTTTCGCTTCATTTGTTCTTGCCAAATGTTCATATCACGCAAATAATTTGATAACTCTTCTTCATTCTCTTGTAATTGTTTTCTTAGTAAATATGGATTATTCATGCCAAAATGTTGAATTGGACACAAATCTTAAGAATTTACATGCAACTTTAATATTAATAAATCAAAGCCAGAATAACACTATTTATAATAAACATTAGATAATTGGGGTTTTAGTTTCAAGAGTAATAAATACCATAGACCTATTAAAAATTTGCTAATATACGTATGGTGATTACTGATTAGTGATTACTGAGTACTAAATCCAATAATCCAATAATATAAAATTTTCTATAAATGTATTATTGATTTGTGACTAGTAAATACAAATAACAAAAATATTTAAATAAGTTACTCCAGATATAGTACTATGATGAAGAATTGAAGACCGCAATCTTAATTTTAAAGTTAATAATAATCATCCACTGAAGACTGAAACTGAACAGTGAACATTAATCAATTTATCAATTTGCATATTCTGTTTTCTGTGGACTGTGGTTAGATCACGATTTAAGATATATACTATATTATTATAGATGTTAGATGTTAGATCGATCCACAGATATATAAACATAGTTATGTATTTATGTTTATATATATTCTGTGATCACGCATAGATGATAACAAAGAAGTCACATTAAAATAGATAATCTGTGGTATGATAATATACAAACATACTTTATAACGTCCTTGACTTTTTATCCACGTGCTTATGTATTAGCTATAGTGCTATAGTAGGTACTATTTTTTTTATAGGTAGTATAGTCTATAATTTTCAATTTTGATACGGAAATATTATTTTCATATTTCATGTAGATTCGAGATTTTTTGATTGTAGAAGTATATACATTATACTTATTTAGCCAACAGTTAAACTAATTTTTATTTTTATTATTTTTAAATTCAGTGGCTCGAATTCTGTTGGATAATTAATCATGGCAAAGTTTCGAAAAAAACTAAAATCTAAAGGTAAACGATGGGTAAAAGGACAAAGCTCAGTTACCAATCCAGATTCAAAAAAATATCGTTCCCAAGCTCATATGAATTTTTGCAAGCCATTATTTGGTAAGTATTCAAAACTTTAAATGAACAATATCTAAATAAATAAAAAATATATCCTAATAATCTATCGCCTAAATTTAGGAATCGAAAATGAAGGAAAAAGTTTGTTAACTCAAAACAAATTAAAGGAACATGATAATATTACGAATAGTTATAATTTTTACAATTCTAAACCAGATGATGTTGTGTCTCAGAATTCCGCATCAACTTACAAAACATTTGAGACATTTGCTTCCGATTGGAGTTCATGTACCAATCCATCTTTTAATAAGTAAATTATTATAAATATTGTGTATTTTATTGTTTTTATATTTTAAAGTTTTATTTGATAGCTTGTTCACTTTAAAGTCTTTTATGCATTGTTTATTCTGCAAAATAATTTATAGAAATATTAATCATTGACAGTTTATATACAATCTGTTTCAATTGCTATGTACTGATGTCCCAATTACAATATACTATATGAAATATAGAATCTGTGAAAGCATATTACATTAATAAACATACAATATATTCAGATAGATATTTATTAGGATGTACCAATAGTTCCAATAAAAAAACTAATATAATAAGAACATAATTGTGTTCCAAAGTATGTGTGAGAAAAGCAGCATTTAATCACAAATAGTATAAGGACACATGAAATTATATGTTAAATAAGTTTATCAATTTATGGATAAATAATTGAAATGCCCTGGAGATATATGTATAGATATTATTATAATACTAGAAACAACGCATTATAATGCTGATAACCTAGCCTCTAAAGATACCCTAATACAGCTATCATTGTCACTTCCTTGTTCTTGTACGTACTTTTGTCTCAACGATCATCGATTCGACACTATCTTACCAACGTTAAGAGGGATAGAAATAGAGAGCCTATATAAGAAAGACCAAATGGATCATATTTAGACGTTAACTGTCAGTTAAATATCATTAATTAGTAACTTGTTTCATCATAATCTAATTATTTATACCTGTATATTATATAATAACATTTATTTTGATCTTATAGACAGATTGTAAATTGTTAAATTATTCAATGACTAAATATATTTTTATCTAAGAAGTTTATCTTTCTGTATAGTTATTTATTTTGCTTGTCTTTTTATTGAAAATAAAATAAACATATTTAAAATGATTAATATTAAAATGTTGTAAAGTAATAGGTAAGTATTTTGAATTGTATTTGAATGACACAATAAAATTTGTCCATTTAATATTTTACTATACATTTCACAATTATTTTTCATTTTCTTCAAATTTAAGTTTAAGTAACAATTATTTTGCAATGAAAGAAAAATTGAATAATTCTAACTTAATTAATTTTAATTTTTTATTATTAAATGCCATACAGATTTTACAATATATAACATGTTAATATATTACATTTTAGGTTACTAAAAAATTTTAGTTCAAATTCTTATTTACATAAGGAAATGTTAGCCATACTTGCAGCATTAACTGAAGTAATTAAGGCTAATGGAGGCAAAGAAACTTCCACAGAATATTTTGCAGCTCTAGTAAGTAGACATTTTGTTATTTTATCTCGTTGAATTTACTAATATTTAAGAAATTTCACTTTTAGATTACAACTTTACAAACAACCTTAAGTAATGGACAGGATGATTGTGAAGATAGTGTTACAGCTATGGTTTCGTTATTAAGTATGGGTATAAAATGTGTTCCCAAAGAAGTTCTTTGCAGTAAATTTGGACCAACAACTCAAATTTTATTAACAACACTAGCAAAGTTTGCTGAATCTGATAATAATAATTTATTAAAATCAGTTAGTTTTTATGAAACTTTTATAGAAGTATTGATATATAGTATCATAACATATTTTATAGGTATTTAGTTGTTTGTCTTTGCTGCTTCGTATTCAAGAAAAAATTGTTTGGTCTCATAGTTCTACAGTACAAGTATATGATGCAATATTAAATTTTATCATACATTCAAAACCTAAGGCAAGTGAAATTATTTGAAGTATTGTATATTGATTTATTTAATAAAGGACTTAATTGTGAAATTGCAAATTCATAATCACATACAAAACCTTTAAACAATTTAATTCAAACAAATATTAAAATTAAATTTTGAAAGCAAGTTTTTTCAAACCAACCAGTTTCATTATCTAAACCTAAATGTAGCAAATATACAATTTGAGGAATTTAATTTTTGAACTGGTGCATGATTACTTGCCACATACTTAAACATTTAAATTTATATTCTATAACTTAACAACAAACATTTTCTTTTGATTTAGATTCGTAAAGCTGCTCAACATGCGGTGTGTGCTATATTAAAATCTAATAAAGAGATAATGCATCCTATGTCTGGCTATACTGCTACATATTGTACTAAAGTGTTAACTTCGGGTACATCAGCTAGTAACACAACAACTATTCTCCATGTTTTAACTTTATTAAAGGAATTGATGCCTATTTTTCCTAAAAAAGAACTCAAAGTATATTCAATTTTATAGATTTATTTAAAATAAATTGGATAAAATAACTATATTTTAATTTTAGCCTCTTTGTGAAGAAGTTTTAAAATTGATGACTTTAAACCATCCATTACTGCTTTCGTGTGGTTTTCAAGTATTTCATGGATTATTTGTTTCTTACCCATCATCAGAATTTGTTCTTTCACCTACATTGAACGCCAAGTTATTAATGGCTCTTTTTGATTATCGTCCTACACTAATCGATACACAACCTACTTTAGCTTGGTTAGCTGTGCAACAAGAAGCCTACATTTGTTTATCAAAGTAAAACAAGTTCTGCTTAAAATTTTAAATGTAAAAAAATAAATTTATGTACTTATACTTTTATTTTGTAGGAGTGATTTATCATTATGTATCTCCCACCTAAAAAAAATATTTAAAGTATGTATTGAACTTTGGGTTAATGGCAATCCAGAATTATTAAAAGCATCTGGATCTACATTACGCATTCTTATTGAAGAGTGTATTGGACGTGCCACTGATTCAACTTATCATCAAAATATTTCTGTTTTATTCAATTTAGTAACTCAGTGTTTATCATATCAGTATAAAAATGCTTGTCCCCAAGTTCTACATACACTGTCTACATTTTTCAAGGTATAATTAACTATTATTGTTATATTGTATGTATAAACATTTAAGTGTGGTATTACAGTTTTATGGAAAATGTGCTCCCAGTATATTCTTAGATTGTATAAAATCATTGGGACAGCTCAGAGATTCCAATGAAATTACATTTGTTAATGAATTGGAAATGACAATTGGAGCTAGTATCAAGTATATTGGGCCTGAATTTATTATCTCAGATAAAGTTATTCCATTAAAGGTATGTTTTTTTTGCTCTTAGACACTTATTAGATAAGTCATATGATATTTATATTTATATAAAAAAAATTTTAACCATTGATTGTTTGTCAACTAAATCAACAAAATAATTATTTTAATTATGTTTTTAGTTTTAGTTGTATCTTGATTTTGTTTTAGGTGGATGATGTTGGAGAATTTAAGCGTAGTTGGTTATTACCAGTGTTAAAAGATAGTATTTCAAACTCTACACTTAAATGCTTTATAGACAATTTTTTACCTTTGGCATTAAAATGTCGGTAAGTATATTAATCTAAATTATTTAAAATATTATTTCTGAACTTCTTTTCTATTTATTTTAGAGAAATGTATGAAAATGCATTAAAAGCTAATGATAAAATAACCGCCATTAGTTATGATCTTCTGGAGTCTCAAATTTGGTCTCTATTGGCTAGTTTTTGTTCCAATCCTTCTGATATATCTACATCGTTTCGGGTAAGATAGAATGCATGAGAATATCTGTTTCTTATTATGTATAATAAGTAATAACTAAATATGTGGTAGGTGTCACATTTATTCCAGCCACATATTTAGGAATTTTTAGTGGGCAGGGATAAAGCATTGAATAACGACCATAGAAATGGGGTAGAGCTTTGCCGCCCATGTCCTCTACAGGATTTCCAATATTTTCCTACTATATTATGCTATTTAGCAGTGGTCTTCAAACTTGTGCTGCTTTAAACCCATATCGCTAAAAAAAATTCATGGAGCATCTAACATTTTGAATTTTCATAGTGTATACATAACTCAAGAAAAATGTTGCATAATATATAATATGCTTATTAATGTGTTTCTTTATTATAATCATAAATAACATAAACAATAAAAGTAATATATCCTTCAATTACTTTGTGTCTTGCTTTTGATTACAAAACAAAATATGTAAATTAAAGTTTGTAAAATAACATGATAAACCAAATATTATTTTATATTTATATGTCCCTCAATTATTATCACAGTATCACTAAGACCAGTGGCATATAAAGAAATATTTTTCAGGGTGGTCTATAATATATAGCAACTAACAAATGATTTAGCGCCTAGTGGCTACTATATATTTAACAGTTACAACTGTAATTTTGAGGGAATGTAGTCCACTAGTCCTCTTTATATACGCCACTGACTAAGACATTCTGTATTGAATTCAAACTGACATAATTAATCATTTTTAGTACTTCATATTAATTATTATTGTTATATAAAGAGTAAAAACCAAAATTTGCTAGCAAGTTCCTCAATAACTTCATCAATATTTATATCTAACAGTTGATAATTTTCGCTGACTATAGTATCTACACCTTTGTAGGTGACATGTAAAATGAATATTGATCCAACGCCAAGGAAGTACCTAATATAAATAATTTAAATTCAAGTGAAAGATAACTCAATAAAACTTTTAAAGAGATCAATAAAATTAACTTGAATTTAAATTATTTATATTTTATTGATCTCTTTAAAAGTTTTATTGAGTTATCTTTCTCTTCTCTGGGGTTTATCATTAAATGAATTGTCAATTTTTGTGATAAACAAAAATTGGCAATAAATTAGATTATAGGTTCAATTTATCTCCTCTGTGAATTATCTAAATCTTAATTTACTTTTGTTTTAGATTATTGCCAGAACTATGGGTACTATGTTAAGTACTCGCAAGGAGTTAAGAGATACAATTCTTGTGTCAATAAGGAAACTTATAGCTTCGGTTTCTAAAAATGATGTATCTGATGATAAAGAACAGTTATCTTATTTTGCAAAAAACTTTTTACCAATCTGTTTGAATTTATATACTAACCCTGCTAATGGTACAGACGAACAAGCTACTAGATTTTCTGCTTTGGAAACAATTAAAGTGAATTAAATATTTATTTTTTCATTGCAAAACTAAATTACTTAATTCTTTTAATTTTCGATTAAAGATGTATTTGACATTGTCAGACGATGAAATAAAAGAACAGTTATTTAACAAATGTTCTGGTATGCTGGATAATTCTAAAGATGCGGACCATTCAGTGATAGAAAGCATTCTTGATATTGTTGGAGTATTAGCACCTTATCAAACTGTTAAAACACTTAAGTCATTTTTTGATTCTCGAATTTCTAAAGCCAAACAATTGAAAAATTTCAAAGAAGAAAAAAAATATTTTAGGTATTATACATACTATATTAATTAATTTCATAAAAACATTTAAAATCATAAAATAAATTCAAAAGGATTTTGGAAGAAATATGCAGTTCTAAATCTCCAACATGCAATAAATTTGTAAAAAAATATTTTGCGAACATACAAAACTTTATATTGTCAACAGCTCAAAATGTTGCCGCTACCAGTCGTGGGGTAATTGCTTTTATTTTGAATATATTTCATTTTATTGATCAATATTTTATAAAATGGAATGTTTAGCCTCGATTAAGATGTATAACACATCTCTTAGATCATACGGATGACGACAGTGTATTTCAAAGTATACTAACTCATCTCCCTGAAGCTGTACTTTGCTGTAAAGGTTCTACTGTTAATAAACGATGCCGTGAATGTGCTTTTTCATTGATTAATAAAATGGCTTTATTAGCAGTTAAAGTTGAAAATGGTTTAGAAAACTTTTTAAATGCTTTATCAGCAGGATTAGCTGGTTCAATCCCCATGATAAGTTGTACTATTTTAGCATTAGCTTCAGTTCTTCATAACCGGAAAGGTATGTATCAAAATAAATAACTTATAAATAAAATAAAATATGTATTCAACTAGGTATATTGTTTATTTATTTTAGATGAAATTAATTCAGTTCAATTTGAAACAATTTTAAGTAATATTTGTTTGCTTATTACAACTGGGACTAGAGAAGTGGTTAGTTCTGCTTTAAGCTTCATCAAAGTGATGATTACTTCATTCTCCAGTGGTCTAATGCCCTACCTTTCAACCATTGTAAGCTAAATTATTATAAAATATTAATGTATTTACTCTATTTTTTGTATAATATATACAAAAATAAGCTTCTATTAATTGATTGTATCTATCTGGTAAAATTTTTTTTATAGAGATGTTTGTAAATTAATCATGCTTTTTTCATAGATAAAGTTATATTGATTAATACGTACAATTAAATTATTTAATTAGTAACAATACATATCTAGCTAAGACTGACCGCCCTAGCAAATGTGGGAAAAATAATATATGGAACCATATTATTATTTTTAGTTAAGTTCTCTTTCCAAAATGACAGATGACTGTAAACGGAAATTTCGTCAGGAAACTAAAAGTATATACCAAAGACTGGTGCGTAAGTTTGGTACACACCTTATAATACAAATGGTACCAAATACTGATGTTCAAACACATGTTCGATTGCGTGCCATTAATAAAGAATCTGAACGATTAAAAAGAAATAAAGAAAAAAGAACAAAAGAGAAAATAAATGATAACGTTGAGGTTGATTTTAGTCTTAAATCTAAACCTAAAACGTATGTAAATTATTTTTTTTATTAATAATTTTTGTATGATAAAATCACAAATCAAAAATCTTCTTTTAATACTATTTTAGGTTTGAGGAGATTTTGGCTGAATGTGAAGAAGATGACGAATTAGAAACTAATTTAAAACAAAACCCGAAAGCTAAACAAGAAAAAGGTAGAAAGAAAAAATCTGCTGACAATTATCTGCACGAAAGTGAAGATGATATATTAGATTTTACTGAAGCAACTACAAACAGAAAAATTTTGTGTAAGTTAAAATAATTTTTTAATTTATTGTTTTTTATTAATGGATTTTTCTCTGTATTAAGTGTCAAAACCTAAAAATGAACCTAGTGCAAATATTCATAAGGCATCTATTGTTGATGATAGTATAAAAACTGCTCCTGATGGACGCCTTATAATCACAGATGAACCTCAAGCACCAACACAATCTGGTAAGATTATTATTTTATAGATTATATTATTTGCCATATAAACATTAGAATTGCCATGATTAACTGATCAAACTTATATTTTTTTCTTAGAATATATTCAACCATTCATTATTTTGTCATTATAAGATATAATTTATAGTTAATTGTATATGTATAACAAATACAATTTGAATATATATATATATATATATATATATATTTATATTTTTATCTTTAATTTAGTAGGTATGGAAGAAGATGATGTTGATGACGACTTCAGTGATAATGACATGCCATCAAAAAAACGATTAAAATATACTCGTATGTTAAATTTAATATTATAATATATTTCTTATACTGATAGAAAATGTATTTTTCAGCTGGTGGCAAAGGTATTCATCGCCCATTAGATAAAAATTTAGAAAAAGGAAAGATAAACAAACAAATGAAGAAGAATAGAAAACAAAATGAGCCACAAGGATCTTTCGGCAAAAATAAAGGAAAGAAATCAAATGGAAATGTTCGTCCATTTTCTTATACTGATTTCAAAAGTTATGGAGCTTCAAATAAAAAAAAAAGAAAAAGAAATTAGAATATTCTTTAATAATTCAGAACATTGTTTTATTATTGATGATTGATGAACTAAAATTAAATAACTAAATAACACTTAAATTGTATGTTTTACTTTTCATAGTAATTACTATTTATATTCTTCTTGGTAAAACTCTTGATTATTTGAATCAAATTGAATTAAATCGGGACATATCCCTAAACTTTTAATCAAATCTTCTATGGTATGCACATTGGAATTTTCATTTTCATTTAACTTATTGAATAGTGATCTCAAAGCCTCTTGACAAACATTTAACCATTTTTTTGATAGACTTTTTATTTGATCTAAATTATGCTGAAAAGGAATAATTAATATAGTTAAAATCATAATGTTACATAACAAAAATATAAACAGTAAAATCAGTGACTGATGCTGTGATTAGATTGCACTGAATCAAATTTTAATTAAAAATGGAGCCATGGATGCGTTGGATTTTAAATACAATTTTTCTTATTGCATTTAAAACTATCTAGGATAGTCAAAAATTGTAAAATTTTCCAAACATTTAATATTATTTGATATGTATAAATAAGTTTTTAAATATAAGAAGAAAACAGATAATTAAGATCATTATATTTCAGTAAAATTAGATTTACCCATTCTAACAACAAAGAAAGTAGGTCATGTTCTTTCTTCACTCAATTACCGATTAAAAGAACATGAGAGTTGAGGGCTGTGATATAACAAGATGTACACATAGAGAGCTGTATATTTAGATTATTTTCAAATTACTGACCTCAGTAGGCATATTAAAAAATTTTTTGTCTTTATTTGAATAGAGCATATAAGTATTCTTGACATCAATGTCTAATGGAGATCTATAAAAATGTATTAGCCTTAAGAGGATGCCACACCTGTATGTGTTGTCTCCGTCTTACAAACGTATAACATAGCAAAATCTGTTTAGCGCGGGACAACTTTTCTCCCTCAATATTTATAATAGAATTTTCAAAATTTCACAACGCATAGGTATGAACTTTATCTGTGTCATAGCGTCATTATTTTTTTGATAGCACAAACCAATAATTTTAAGTAATTTAATGAAAAAATAAATGTATTTTCTTAAGCTTACAACTTTAATTATATTTATGTTATCAAAAAAATAACGACACTATGACACAGATAAAGTTTATTATATATAATAAAGTTCTTACCTATGCATTGTGGAATTTTGGTAATTCTTCTATAAATACAAAGGGAGTAAAGTTGTCCTGAGCTCAACAGATTTTGCTATGTTATACGTTTATAAGACGGAGACAACACATGCGGGTGTGGCGTCCTCTTAACTTTTAAATGACGATATAGCTGGCAGACATCAAGGTTATTTAATTTATAATTTGGATTGAATTCTAAAATTACTCAACAAATTTGATTATAAATAATTTTTAATTTAAATTTAATATAATTTTTAAATAAATAGGTAAAACAAATGCAAAAATACTAATAAATTATATTTATTTAAGAAATAAATTATATTTAAATTTTACAGTTATAACTTATAAACTTAGTAACAAAACTGGGCATTTTAAATATAAGGTGCGGTTAGAACATTGGCAATATTAATTCAAAAATGGAATTTCAATCTTAATGCTTCATATAACTAATAATAAAAACTTCATATTATTTTAGAAAAGATTATAGGATGGCTTAATAATATTTAGTAACTATAGTATTCACCAGTATATGACAACGACCTGGGGTGCTGGCGCAGAAGAATAAACAAAGAGATCAGAGACTTGACAGGAGTACCAAAGATAATCAACTTTGTAAAAGCACAAAGAATAAAATGGTTAGGGCACGTGATGAGAAGGTCACTCTGATTACCTTAAAGCGGCAGCTGTATGGAAACCCACGGGGAAGAGACCAAGGGGACACCAAAAGAAGCAATGGATAGATGGTATAAAGCAGGATTTAGAGAAACTAGGGATATCAAATTGGAAAGAAAAGGTGCAAAATCGGGAAGAATGGAGGGAGTTATCGGTGGCGGCCAAAACTCTTGAAGAGTTATGATGCCAATGAGAGAGAGAAATAATATTCACCGTTGAACCTGTTATATTAACTATATATATATATATATATATATATCATCCTATTAACAGTCACTAACCTGTTCACTATTTTTGAGTTCAGATTTGAGTACTTTTATAACACGGTGTTTGTCTAATAAATTTGATGGCATCTCATTCTCCAATTTTAAAATCGAATCGTTTTTTGGTTTAATATTTTGTGTTATTGTATTTTCAGCAAATTCAATAGATTTTGATGTTTCATCGACAACTTTTATTTTCTTCGATGTAGTCTTAGGAGCTAATGTACCAGTAGACTTTCTCTTGAGTCCTACTCTACGACAAGGTGTATACATTTTGTTAGAAGTAGGCAATAGTTTACATAAAGTCGGTGATGGAATAGAATTTTTATTATCTGACATTTTACTCTATTTGTAAATTGGTATGTATTGCAATCCTATTTCTAGACAAAAATAAAATAATAAAAATAAAAATAACATCATTATTTGTATGAAAAATCACTAGTACCTACATTAAAATAATACTCATTTTTTTAGTAAAGAAATAGAATAGTATTCAAACTCAAGAAAATATGCTAAATTGTTTTCACATTTATAAATGACTATTCTAATAGTAGGTACCCACTTAATATTTTAATTATAAATAAAGTGTAAACTATATTAGTATAAACTTGATCGAAATTCGTGGATTCAATAAGTTATAAAAAACTTAGATTTTTAATGCTTAATAATTTAAAATATGTGGAATATGAGTCCAGTTGTCATTACTTACTTGTGTGTTTTTTTATGTAATACGTCTTGTCAATACTCATCAACAATCAACGTCATATAAAACCTCAATACTGTTACTACACTTATGCGTAAATGATTTAGGATGAATAGGATGGGGCATGGGCTATAGGCTATACCAAATACTATTATACGACAATACGGGACACTTACTACTCTAAAACCTGGCGACCGGTCTTATCAATTCCCCCCGAGATTGACATTAAATTGCCTAACTTTACTCCTTAAAATATGATGATACTTCCCACCATTTTTGAAGTTTGAATATCAATAATAATATATTCGTACAATCGTACCATATAAATATTTAAATAATAAAAAATTAAAAAAAATTACTCATATTTAATATGCCTACCTAACATTATGTTAAAGTTAAATTTATTTTGTTAGTAATTATCAGTACAAATATTGAAATATGTAAATACAATGTATTTATACTCTTATACTTTTCTTATTTATTTTATAAAATTTTATTGAAAAAGAATTACAATAAAGAATAAATTATAGACACAAAACTTGTATTTTTGGATGAAATATTATTAGGTTGAAGCAATGCAAAAGCAGTTTCGTCACCGACTCCCAGATCCAACAGATGAAAAAAAAAAGATGGAAATATATTGAAACGAATGCAGTAATAGTATAATGCAGTAATAACTGGTTGGTATAAACATTTTTTTTATATAATATAACATTTATTTTTTAGGGGTAAATTACGGCAACCACAACTACATTCTCGGGGGGAACTGATAAGAACTGGACGCCAGTTTTTACCATAGCTGTCCCGTATTGTCGTATATAGTATTTGGCTATACACAAGCCACAAGGATCTCGACTAATGGCTATACCATTATTATTGATAGAAATGTATTAATTGAGACAACCAGGCACCAGCAGGTAATCACAGCTAATAATTACAAATAATAACTTACATCTTACACCAATAAACTATTCCAAATATTCAGCACGGCTTATTTGATTATTTCCTTATCATTTTTGTGCTATATATATATTATCTTATCATAGAAAAGAGGATAAAATTTAAATAGTGGAAGATAAATTATATATCAATATGAGTCATGATCACAAATATAATATGAATATAGTAATATACAATTAATGTCAAATACAATTACAAAAATTTGCAAGATATTGCATATTTCTGTGGGCCTGTGGCCATTAAGGTGGTTTCACACGAAGTGAATGTTCGCGGAGCGAACGCGATTTTAAATCGCAGCGGTTTTTATTCGTTCATTAATTTCGGATTCACACTAGACGATTAATCGCTCGATGTGAATGAACTACAAACATCATTTCCCGCCAATTTTTGAATCAAACAATTGATCGTTTATTTTACATCAATTAGTTGTTCAGACATCGTGGTTGTGTTTAGTTGTGTTCAGTGTTCATTTGCAGTCGTTCTGTACGTATTTTTACAAAATATATTATTATATTAGTTGTCATTAATTGTTTTTTATTAAAATGGATAAATTTAACACTATTGAAAGCGTTAAAATTACATACAGTCTTAATTTGTTTTTAAAAAGTATTTCAAATTCGAATTTTGACAACATACGTAAAAATAACGAAAATTTGCAATATTTTTCGAGTTAGAAATTCATAAAGATTTATATTTTTAAAATATCAATACATGATTTTTCATGAGTTTGTCTACTATTTTCAAATAAAAAATTGTCCACCGGAAAGTCAAATTAAATTTTTATGAGCATTTGAATTACAACATTGAATATTCACTCAATTTCCCTTGTACCGATATTCTTATTCTGCTGTCATTCAAAAACGAATAACTGTACAAACTTTAAATTTACACCAAATATTTTATCAATGAATTCTAGATCAAATTTTCAACCTATTTCAAAATTGCTTAAGTTATTTATAGATATTTGAAATCTCCCATTTTTTTAGTTGTTATTTTCTATAGATGTCGATAAAGTTGTATTCATGGTTCAAAAAACTTGAAAATTCAATACAAGGTCCAAATAAGTTATATGATATAATATACTACTGGGAATTTTCAATCTCGACCACTCAAAGGTATTAACTAGATTTATTTTTCTATCAAAAAATTTAAATAATATTTATAACTTACTGATATTCCATATAGATTCTTCCACAGATACTTCCATAATAAGTTCTTCTACGTCGTAACTCATATTCATAATAAATTATGAATTAATTTTTATCAAAGTTAATATGATAATTACTAAAAAAAACCGGGTATACAATATAAACAATATTGTTACTTTGGTGATCAATGTTCGAATGATCGAAATTCGAAATATCGAACGGCGAACATTCGCGTCGGATATCGCGCAGTGTATATCAATCCAGTCAAAACAATATGTTTAATTTTAGCCGCTCGCGGCGAATATTCGCCTAAAATTAAACAAGACAGATTTTTCGCGATTGTTCGCAACTTGTATCCAGGCGATTATTTCTGTCTGAACACCGTAACTTAAATATAGATGTTTAATTTTGAGCGAATGTTCGCGGCGATTTAAAATCGCGTTCGCTCCGCGAACATTCGCTTCGTGTGAAACCACCTTTATAAATTTAATTTATCTTGTTGACTTGTTATGTCATTACCACGGTTTAACCCTTTTGGTACTAGCGGGACGTTTGAGTCCCGGACACTTTAATCGGTAATAGAAAATATATGCTTTTAGATATCGGTATGTTCTGGCCTGGCGGGACATCTGAGTCCCGTCTAATATACGTTGAAAAAAAAAAAAGTGAAATATACTTATTCATAGACTATTTATTTTACACTGTAACAGGGGAAACCCAACCGTACTCTTATCTGCCAGCAATTGTATTTTTCTAGTTATATTCTGCGTATATAATCTGCTTGCAGACGACGCTAATCGTTTGTTTATTTTTCAATACTTCTCAATAATGAAATAAAATATGATTGGTCGTCATATTATCAATATTTACGAAATTAATCAACATTTTTGTCGCGGGACTCATATATCCCGTCAGTATTAGTCAGTCGTAAAACACCCGATCGTGTGTTCGCAATATAATATAATATAATTTAGTCTTCCGTACGCACGTCTCGTATATTTCGTCGTCAATTTTTATCGTAAAAATATTTGTTCGAATTATTTTTTTTCAAAATGAGTGCAAGTAAAAAAGATCAAGATATCGAAGATTGGCTATTAATGGATGTTCCGGATGATCCAGAATCTGAGGACGAATACGATGTAGATGATGGTGATACCGACGAGCAAGCCCAACAAGAGGTAATTGAATTTGGTAATTTTTTTTTGCAAAGTGAATGTGAAACCGGTAAAGATGACAAAGAACCATTAATAATTGATAATTCGGATGTTATTATTTTTGATTTTCCGGAATTTGACTTTTCCCATCAAACCGAGGACGTAAGTCTAAAAACCACTAATACACCAAACTGTTCTAGAACTTTGAGACCACGAGTATCAAATTCAACTAATTTGTCCAATAAATCTATTTCTGACCATGTTATACTTGATAATACACGCACACCAGAACATATCGATAATAATACGACTATAGAATTTGCTGTTAATAATACTCCAGATCCTGTTGAAGTTAATAGGCAATGGCGTAAAAAAAATGAAATTACAGCAGCTTTACCAGATTATGAAAAAAGTTTAGGTTACAACCAAGTGATGTTTGGTAACTGTAAAACGGCAACGGATATATTTTTAAAACTTATTAATCCTATCATAGAAAATATTTTGGACCAAAGTAATCTGTACGCAACTCAAAAAAATAAAAATATCTCAAACTACGAGAAAATGAACTACTCTCTTTTTTTGGAATTAATTTTTGTATGGGGTATCATAAACTACCTTCATATAAACATTATTGGAAGGGGGCCAAAGATTTAAATGTGCCAGCTATTTCTGAAGTTATGACAAGAGATCGATTTGTAGAAATACTATCTAATATTCACGTCAATAATAATGAAAATATTCCTCAGAACAATAAAGATAAATTGTTCAAATTACGTCCTATGATAAATAGTTTGAACCAAATATTTTTTGAGTCTTCATCTGGAACACGTGAACTTAGTGTTGATGAGTCTATGATTAAATTCAAGGGTCGCAGTACGTTAAAGCAATATAACCCAATGAAACCAATAAAAAGGGGTTACAAATTGTGGTGTATTGCAGACCAGAACGGATATATTATGAAATTTTCGGTGTACCAAGGAAAAAACGAAACGTTAGAAAAAGAGTTCGAGAACACTAATTTGGGAGAAAGAATTGTATTGCAGTTGACAAAACCATTTTGGAACGAATCTAGACTTGTATTTTTCGATAACTATTTTACAACTATTTCACTCCTTGAAAAGTTGAGAACGCAACAAACACTAGCTTGTGGTACAATCAGACAAAATCGTAAAGGGATGCCACAAAATTTCAAAAAAGATTCTGAAATACCTCGGGGAGAATTTGACTACCGATTTTCTACTTCAGGTATTGGAATATTCAAATGGAAAGATAACAAAGTGGTACATATTGGGTCAAACTATCACGGTAATGAAATAACATCTGTTGATATAGGACTATGAAAGATGGCTCTAGATTGAGCATATCGTGCCCAAATCCAATCAAAGACTACAACAAATATATGGGTGGAGTTGATCACGCAGACAGATTGAGGGCATTATATAACGTTGACCGTAAATCCAAAAAGTGGTGGCTTAGGATTTTTTGGGGACTGTTAGACATAACGTTTGTAAACGCATATGTCATTTATTGCCAAATGTTTGAAAAAACGGATGTATTTGATTTCCGTCGATCAGTTGCCCTTGGTCTGATGACAGCTCGAAATACTCCATCAAGAAAATCTATAAGCCTGAAAAGATCAGCTCCACAAACGCCATCAAATCGAAGAAAGAAAACTTTATCCAACTCCAAAGACGTCAGATTAGGCAACAGGTATAATAAAACTATTTCATCATTATTTTTTATTATTATTTATATTTTTTATTTTATCACAGGGGTATTCATTGGCCAAGTTTTGGTACAAAGAGAGGTAGATGTGAACTTTGCAGCGTTCGAGGAGTAGAGTCCCGGCCACTTTCTTCGTGTAACCACTGCCGAGTATTTCTGTGTTGCAATGAAAGGAAAAATTGTTTTGTAGAATACCATCAAGTTGACATTGTATAATTTTTTTAATTATTTACAAAAATTTTTATAATTTTACTACTATGTATTATTTTTTTTTTTACGTAAAATAACAAAGTAAAAATTGGCAAGAAGTCCGTTCATTTTTATGTTTACGATTTAAATAAAATTATATTATCAGAAGTAGATTTCTCGTATTTTTAATGCAAATAATGATTTGCTATTAATTTTCATTGTAATGCATATCAACCTGACGGGACTTTGAAGTCCCGGACAAAAAAGTAAGTGAAGGGCCTAAAAAAAAATTTTGAAAAAAATCATAGACTTTAGTTGCACCACAATAAAAAATTTTGTCAAAAAAAATTTTAACTTTTTTCATTTTTTCCAATAGCCGGGCTCAAAGGGTTAAGATATACAGGTTAGCTATCGCCGGCCCGCTATACGGTCTGATTGTGTAACGGTTCAGTTGTTCATATTTTCACCACACGCGTAAAGCGCTAGTAGTAGGTAGGGCTATATTTTACTTATAATAGGTAGTGTACTAGTGTATCCTACATGATAGAATTTAATGAATTAATGATCATACATTTAATATCTAAATAAATATAATATAAATTAAAAAATAAATTTAAATATATTTATTCAGATATCTATTATGTCGATATAATATTATATATTATTAAAAGATGGTTTAAGAACATATCCAATCATCTTCAAAACTTTTTAAATAACCTTCAGCCCAGCCAATTACCTACCTACATTAAGATATTGTAATTTTTTATGTACCGAATAACGATCACAAATTCATAAATAATGATTAAAACAATTATTATATATATTAAAACACACTTTATTGTCGCCAACCCCTGAAGTCCATTTTGTAATAATTTGATCTTCAGTAAAGTGGTTAGCACATACTGCTGAATTTTTGGTAACAATAAGATCCTTTCGGGGTATCACATTTATCCATTTTTGCCTCAAACTTTCATTTTTTGGAAAAGAGAAAGTAGATACAATTTTATTAGAGTTGGACTTATATCCAGTTTGGCATCCAACAACGCAGCACGAACGTGGCATTATTCACTATGATAAAATATTGGACCACAAAAATTAAAAGAAATACATTATCAATATAGTTAGAATGTAGATGACCTAAAAAAAAAACTTAAAAATGCCTAAAAAAACATAATAAGTGAAAAAAATGTATTTATAAATAATAATTTTTATTAGAGATATGGGTATAATAGTATTTTAAAATATGAATTATAATATTAATAAACAATAGTACCTATACATTTACATTTTTTGCATTATTTAAAATTATTGAAAATAAATTAAAAAGTAAAATATAAATAAAGAATGTATAACACCAAAAACTCCCACGATAATAATATTAAAATTATTTTATTTTTTTAATGTTATACAAATTTTCTTTAAAACCTAAAATTTGAGAAAAATGCCCCCACATTGTACATAAACTACAAAAAATTACATAAAATATAAAAAAAATGACTTAAAAATGTTGAAAAATGACCTAAATAAATTAAAAGTTGTATCTACAGCTAAAAATGCAAAATAGAATTAGAATATTCTGCATCAAGGGAGCATAATAATTACTTAAAGGCAATCGCAATAATTCGCAAATCTCAATCAGAAATTAGAAAAGAAATAGAAAATCACAATCACAATATTGAATTATCCAATAATAATATAGGTAGTTCCGAGTTCCCTAACATGCTATATGACCCTACTTACTACTAGCGCTCTACAGATGTGGTGAAATTATGCGCTAAACCCGTGACGAGTTCTGACCCCAGCTATCAATACAATTTAGATAGCCGATAGCTAACCTGTATATCTTAATTCTTAAGCCGTGGTCATTACACAGATATAGATAATAAACTAGATTGCTAACTAGTGATAACAGCCGACGCCAAAAAAAGTCATATTGGGCTCTGTTGTGTAGTTATCATAATACAATACGATTAATGTGATATCTAATTTTAAATATATCATTTGGCGGGTATTTCATGTCACATACTCGCATCACACATATTAATATAATATACAAAAACCAGAGGCCTATTTAGGTACAGGCCCTATAGGCCCGGGCCTAGAGCGGCAACATTGGAGGGCGTCAATTTTCAACAATTTTTTTTACAAAATTAGAAAAATTATTTTTCATTTGATGAAATCAAACTCAACTAATTTTTGTTCGCTCAAAATTAATCATATATCTACATATATCTCAATGTATCTTTTTAATATAATATTATAATATAATAAATTGTATATTTAAATACGTTTTAGAAATAATTGTAGGAAGAATGAAGGGGGAGGAAGGCGGCGAATTGGAAAGTGCCTAGAGGCGGAAAAACCTTAAATACGCCACTGACAAAAAACATATAATGCAAAATAAGTTATACACGAATAAAATTAATTAAAATTTAGTAAAAATATGCTTTTATAAAATAATAAGATTAATTATTATAATAATAAGCAATATTAGATAGCAGTGGCGACAGTGGCGTAGCCATGACAATATATATACATTTAGTACTTAGGAATATTAGTTGGGGGGCCGGGGGGGGCAAGTATATGTAGGTAGTAATTAATAATTTATTTCAGTAAATGAAAATAATAAAATAAATTATACAACACAGAACTTAATACTATACAACTTCAATATAATTGTTTTTTTTAATTATCAAATTTTGTTTAAAAGTTAATTTTCAAAGTAGGTTGGGGGTCACCCGCGGCCTATGCAACTACGCCGCTGTTTGATAGTGATATTTACAAAAAAAATATGATCTAAAAATAAACAATATTCATCACCATTTAATGTTTATAAAAACAAACAAATGATCATTGTATCTTGACTTTACTTTCACTTACAAATAAAAAAGTAGAAGTTACTTATTTTTACTCTAACTGTTTTATTGAACAAAGTACAATTTTAATTTAAAATGCCACAAACTTGTTGTGTGCTTGGATGTGCTAATCGTTCTGGTCGTGAAAAAGTGGTTTTTTTTAAGTATGTATTAGTAGTAGGCAGTAGCACAGAATAGATTTAATCTATTTTGTGGAAGTGGTTTTCAACATGGCTATACACAATACGTACAATTTTCCTAAAAACCTTTGTAGATTTCCAAATAATAATGTACTGAAAGAAAAGGTGATAGCTGCGATAAAAAGACACAATTTCGTTCCAACACATCACAGTATATGTAATATTCATTTTGCTTCCACTGAGTTTATAGAACGCCCAGATATTAAGCGGATTAAAGAAACAGCAGTCCCTAGTTTATTTATTAGTCAAGAAAAATTTGAAATAAACTCTGTTCAAAGTGAACATTCTTATTGTCGATTTAGTGAACCCAATGTTCAAAATGATACTTATCGTAATAACTGAAAATCAACACTAATTATATAATATACATATTCTTGTAACAAAATAAAATATTATTCAGTATTCAGTAATAGAGCCACTGGACTACACAGTGAGTGAGACAGTGTCTTCATCAAATTATGTTTATTATCTATATATGTGTGTCATTATGAGCATGATAAACCATAGATATAATCACAAATTAAAATATTAAACATCAGAAAATTAATGAAAATAAAATTTTGAAACTTCAATATTTTCAGAAAAATAAACTTTACAAAATGGCCATCTTAAATTATTTGTAAATAATTCAATAAAAAAATATATTTTATAAATTTTTCACAAGATCATTAAAGTAAATTAAAAAATGAAACAATTTTAGTTATTATTCCTGAGTATTATTACAAAACCAGAATTTTGACGGGCAAATCCTCGCAGGACACCGTGTATATGGGTGTAATATACACATTACACACTAGTACAATACACTTACACATTATATGCATCATTATTGTATACATTTTATAGTTATATATCGCATTTACTAAATGTAAAGTATATGAATAATATTATAGATGGTAGATATTATTTTAATAAGAGGAAAATTCTGTCACTTGAAAATGTACTGTAATATTGCATAACAGTTTTTAAATTATTATAAAAAAGTATTCTTTTTACATTGAAAATTACTCAAAAGATTAATTATCTTTACATTTTTAGTTACATCTGAAATTTATTTTTAGAAAAAATTCTTAATTTTAAATTTATAAATTAAAATAAATGTCTGTCTGCCACAACATATTAACATATTGGAACTATACTTATTATAAAATCTTATCATCAGCTTAATGAAAACAATGAATTATGGTTCTGTAATACCAATACGACCATTATATGTATTCACAATCATTAACATTATTCAAATTTTAAATATTTGACTGAATGTTCAATTTGAAAAAAATTTAATTTCACATCGATTAGAACGATCACTATAATGATTTAACAATACAGGGTGTAACAGTATATTAATCAGTTTTTGTTTTGTGAATAAAATGTTTTTATACCCATAACCAATATAAAAAAAGTAAAATCTGTTTTTATTTATTAAAATATACATATCATTTCAATCTTTATATGATTATACAATTCAAAAACATGGAATTTTGATTATTAATCCCATTAATTAATAAAAATATATGTTTTACATTACAGATTTCTATTTCAGTTTTAAAAATATATATAGTACAAAAAACACTGCCAAACTA